>NW_010138554.1:85752-126283 GCF_000699245.1 Pterocles gutturalis
ATGCTGGATACTAAGTCAACCAAGTCAAACAGACACAAAACAATGTAGTGTGGAGCTTTTGTCACATTACTAGATCTGTACTGCAGAAAGTGACATGATGGCAGTGTAACACTGAGGAATCGCATAACAAAGAATCTCCAACTTGATGGCAGAGTGTGTCCTGTGCTCAGGATAGCTAAGGACAGGCTTGGAAGATGTGTTTTAAGGGATCCGTATTAGCCTAACTGTAGTCCTGTGCTTTTCTTGGAGGTTTTCCTGGAAGCTTTCTTTGTAGAATCACAGAATGGTTTGGGTTGGAAGCAACCTTAAAGATCATTGAGTTTCCAACCCCCCTGCCATGGGCAGGGACACCTTCCTCTAGACCAGGTTGCCCAAAGCCTCATCCAGCCTGGCCTTGAACCCCTCCAGGGATGGGGCATCCACAGCTTCTCTGGGCAACCTGTGCCAGTGTCACACCACTCTCATAGGAAAAAATTTCTTCCTAATATCTAATCTCAATCTACCTGATTTCATCTTAAAACTGTTACCCCTCATCCTATCACTACACTCCCTGATAAAGAGTGCCTCCCCATCTCTCCTGTAGCCCCCTTTCAGCACTGGAAGGCTGCTCTCCGGTCTCCTTGGAGCCTTCTCTTCTCCAGGATGAACAACCCCAACTCTCTCAGCCTGTTCTCATATGGGAGGTGTTCCAGCCCTCTGATCATTTCTGTGGCCCTCCTCTGGACTCGCTCTAACAAGTCTGTGTCTTTCCTGTGCTATTCATCACCAGTTCTATCCTGAATTATGGACGATTCATTTGATTGCAGAAATAGAGACAAAGGTGTGTGAAAAAAACAAGCAGATGTTGTTGATGTTTAGCAAAAAAATTTCATGCTTGCACAAGTTAAGCTTGGAATAAATAGAGAAATGTACAAATACTGTATATTCAAACTAATGAAATATGAAACCTATAATGGGTGCATTACTTTGCTATCTCAAAGATTTTTAAACTCCACTTAATGGAGGTGAAATTGAATATGGTCCTGTTTAAAAACAGGAGTGATTCCTATTCTCTTAGCAGAGTCTGAGGATACATATGAAAATTTCCTCATAAATTGGTGGAGTTGGATTATGTTGAAGTGAGTTTAGCTGTGTAGTTGGTCTACTTTTTTTTTTTTTTTAAATCAACCCTATTTCTAACTCTTAAAAGTGTTGTTAAAAGCTACAAAAAGTTATTGAAGGAACTTTTGCTTCTATTGATAGAGATCCATCCCTTTCCTTAGCCGAGTCTCAGGAGAAAAAGAGAGGGGAAGAAAGAATAGACAAAAGCTAATGGATATCAAGATTATGATGGGTGACAGACTCTTACAACGCTGCTATAGCATTCAGACTGCAGAATGATTTTCCAGCATCTTGATTCTTCATCATACGTCAGCTTTTCAAAGTAGGAGCAGAATGTAGCAGAAAAGCACAGGAGCAGAATAAAAAATTCTGTCAATGAGTATAACAGGATGGTAAACAGCTTTTAAGACTAGAAAGGTGGTCTTCCTCAGTTACACCAATCTGCTTCCCAAAGTTGGAAAGGGTTTTTTTGGAAGGAGTTATTAGCATTAGCTTACCAGACATCTATGGGACATTTAAGTTAAGAAAGAAAACGTGGTATTACATTTGCTCTCCTGTTTACTTCTTTCAAACAGTGGGGAAGGCAAAAAGTTTTTCTGCCGCCTGAAGGATTTACTGGAAAAGGTGTAGATGGTATCTACAAGGATGCCCATGACTTCTTTATAAACAGGTGATAGACAGACAGTCCCACTGTCTGAGTTCTTCCTACCTCCTATAATAGAGAAAGCCCTATGTGCAAGAGGTCTGAAGTGTGAAAGCAGGGGGTTTTACTTTGAAAGAACAAGGACGATCAGAGAATCAAAGATGTTTGCATTATTCTGTCACTGGAGAACATTCAGGTTTTAGGCAAGATCCAGAATTTTCAGTCTTTACTTTCTAATTCCCATAGCAAGCTAACAGACTTAAAAAATCATTGACTTTTCCTACTAGGTCTGGCTGGGATGGAGTTAACTTTCTTCACAGCAGCCTGTGTGGTGCTTTGTATTTGTGGCTCAAATAGTGACAACAATCCAGGATTTTGGCTACTGAACACTGCTTGCGCAGTACCAAGGCGTTCTCTCTCCCCTCCCCACCCCCAGAGAGAAGGCTGGGGGTGAGAGAAAAGCTTGGGAAGGGACATAGCTGGGACAGCTGGTCCAAACTGACCGAAGGAATGTTTCATTCCATACGACAGTGTGCTCAGCAATAAAATATCAAAAAAAGGAGGAAGAGAGGATATTTGTGGTTATGGTGTTTGTCATCCCCGGCAGCCATTACCTGTGCTGAGGCTGTGCTTTTCATGAATTTGCTAAACACCTGATTACCAGGGGGAAGTAGCAAATGAATTTCTCCGCTTTGCTTTGCTTGTGTACACAGCTTTTGCTTTCTGTATTAAACTGTCATTATCCTGTTCCACGAATCTTCTCGCCTGCCTCCTTTCTCTCCCCTCGTGCAGGAGGCTGGGTGGGTGTTTGGCTGTTGGCTGGGGTCACCTCACTCCACCTTTTGTTAGTGTTACAGAAGGAGGAAAGAGAGACAAAAAAAAGTCTCTAAAATGTAAAGTTGTAAGTGATCATTCCGTTGTTATAGCAGTAGTGTATTTTAGTAAAGTCTTGATTGTGGATGGTGTTCAGTGTCCTGGAGGAGGGGTAGAGCTAAGACAGTTGATGTGCTGGAGGTGATGAAGTTGTGAGTCCAGTCTTGCTTTCTTGAAAATGGACAAATCAAAGAGTTTGCATGCAAGTAGGAAGACTAAGGAGTACCACGGAGGGTACACAGCTTCTATTTGTGAACTCATGCTGACAGCCTGATACTGAAACAGAGGCATAGGAGGTACTGTTACCAGACTGCCAAAGATCTCGCAAATTCACAGGAGCATCAAGGTGCTTCAGGCGTTGATTTTTAGCCTGCTTTAAATGACAGATTCACGGCAGCAATGCAAGGAATCGTTCTTTGCTGGCTAAATCCAATTGTCCTTAAAGAGAAGGCAAAGTAGAAGGAAGAAATAGCATAAAAGAATGAGTCTAGATAACAGATAAGAACAGAAATCCAATTCTGTCAATGTAGGCCCACAAACCTTGTAGAAATGTGGTAATCTTTCTCTCTGGACCAGTAAGATGAGATGTCCCTAAAGAAAAGGATGGCAAAGCTTCAATCACAGTGTATTAAAGGAAAATTAGTAAAGCATGCTTCATTTTACTGTTTTCCCCGGTTTGTCTTGAAATTAAGAATGCAAGATTATGTACTGTTGTGTCACCAAATAATCCTCGCTTCAGTTTCACTGTTTCATTTAATTTCTGTATTGTTTTTGTTTACAGGAGTCTTGCACTATCATTGAATGCTTCAGTAAGTCACGGCCTCAATTACAGTGTTTGGTCTGTTTCAGTGCTCTCTCTCTGAATTTTACAGGCAGTTAAAGGTAGTGGGGTGAATTTATAATTGTTCTGCTTTGAACAAGTTGAAGTGTAGATCCTCTAAGAGAAAGCTGCACTGATAACTAGGACTCCCTTGTTATGATCTCTTTCTTGTCACCTTTGGCTACATCACAGGAATCAAATTGGTAATGATCTTTCTGAGGCGTAAGAGAGAGAAAGAGCAAACCCTAAGTCTCTCATTTGGTGCATTATTTGGATTTCAAAAGAACTGGAGAATCCTTTGGTTTTTGGTCTGGGGAAGGCATAACAAGATCAAGGTAGCTGATGAATGGAAAGTACCTCTTATTTACGGATTTTAAACTAAAAATACTCAATGTAGGTAAACTATTAATGCTATCAGATGATCTGGGAAGATGAGCTGAAATTGCCTGGAAACAGAGTCATGCCAACAAAAAGAGTACAGCTCTCAGTCTGGACTGCCCTGTGTCTGGACACTTTGATCCTTGAGCCAGAAGAATTTACAGTTGTTGTCACCTATACATGTATCTTAAAGCATAATCTCAAACTGTTTAGATGAGACGGGAAGAAGGGCAAGTTATTTACTGTTTCCTTACTGAGAAATCTGACGTGTCATTTCTGAAACAACTCGGGTTGGTAACTCACAAAAACATGGTCCTCAGTTAGATGAATGCGGATGGCAAATCCTTTTTAATATGTTAATCGTTATTAAAGACCTGAAATTAATTATTTTCAACCTTTAAGCAAAGGGGGCAACTTGTGAAAGTACAAAAGGCAAATCCATTAATATGTAATGTATTCTTGGGTCTCATCTTACTGCCTCCTTTTTAATATGTTAATCATTATTAAAGACCTGAAATTAATTATTTTCAACCTTTAAGCAAAGGGGGCAACTTGTGAAAGTACAAAAAAGTAAGTAGAAATAACAAGTCTTTCCTTCAGCTATACTTTTATTTCACAGAATGCCAATTACTGCAAAGTAGTTCTTATTTTAGTCATCAGTGAAATGTCGTTATTAAGCTTAAGCTTAGAGTGCCCAGGAAACACGTTTGTTTTTTTTTCTAGAATGAATGACTGATCATTATTTATACTTCCATATAATCTTTAATAACTGCGGAAAGAATTGTGAATGATAAAAGAGCTAAAATAGATTAATTTATATCAATGTTCCTTAATAGAATGAATCAAGTGTTATACAGTACAGCAGAATTAGTGTGAGAACACAATAAGTACAAAACCATATTTATAAAACATAAATCTTAATGTCAAAGTAGTGACATTATCAGCTTAATTTAGTCTGTGTGTAAATGACCAAAAATGTCAGAATTAGCAATGGCTGCACATGGCATTCTTAGATGTAAATTGGATTCCCTCTAATATTGTTTATTTAATGTAGCTCCAGGGAGTGCACAAGTCTGAAGCCATAGGCTACAATCTTACTAGATCTCCTAAATCAGAATAAGTTTAGAAGGTACCTCATGTGGAAAACTCGATATTAATGAGATTGTGCACTGTTGGTACAGCCTTCTTAATGGTATAAGCAGTCAGTAAAAGTAATGTTTTCAATGTTACTTCATATATTTTAATATTCTTTAATGGGAGAACTTAATCAATTCTGTTCTTTGGTGCACTTTTCCTCCTCAGAAAACATTGTTTCATCAGGTCGAGAGGAGACTGTAAGCTCATAATACCCAGATATAGTAGGATGGGGATGCACAGTGTAGAAGTGGCTAGTTAAGAAAGATAAGTAGGTTGTTCTGCTCTTCCTTGTTCGTTCATCAGGAATACCCATCACTGGGGGCCTCTCATGCTTTTTCACCTTCCTTTCTACCATGCAGTTCAAAGAATGTTTGAAGTGCAGGGGTCTGAATCTATCACCTGTTTTTGAAAACACAATTTTTCGTGTTTGGCATCTGAGGGAGGAGATGTATAAGGTAAAGTGTAAGGAGGGAACTTAACAAGATTTTAACTTAGCAAGTGGAGTCTGCGACATGATGTAACTCACAAGTGACACCTAGTGCAGATCAGTGCTGAAAAAGATTGTCTCAGCATAATGGTAGTGTTGAGAGAGGACTAGTAGATCATGTATGTCTTCAGTATAAAAAAAAAAAAAAAATTGTCTTTTCCTTCTGTGTGGTTGGAGAATGAAGTAATCCAGGTGTAGAATAACTACTAGATGTTTGTCTGAAGAAAACACGAGTATCATTAGCACAACATCAAACACTGGAATACTCTACTAAACCCAAGAACTACCGAGGCCAGAGAAGGGATTTTGAGGTTGAGTAACAATTTCTATCCCAGATTGATGGATTGCTATATGACTTTTTATTTTAATCTCAAATACTCTGACATTAAGGGCAAGACAATTTGTCTAGGGCTCAGACAAGATGAGATTTAGTCTGAATCTCAAGCAAGGATCTGAGAAGATTGGCAAAGTCTTTTAATTGACTTAAAATAATTTTGAATAAAAGAGAACATGACATGAGTTGACATGAGAAGTTTAGAGTTGAATGAGCACAGACTGGAAATAACCTGAAAAACAATTAGGTTTCTCAATATGGTGACCTGGAAAAAAATGCTCACCTTACTGTCTTTGACAGTTGAAGTGAGCTAATCATGTAATAGCAATGTAATACCACTGGACACAGCCTGAATGTAGTAACAGCGTTCTTAATGAGAAGACCCGAGAAGGGATGACCTCAAGGCAATTTTGGATCCCTTGCATTTCTAAATTCTGCTATTGCAGAATGGATTTTGAAAGTGGGACTTTGGGTTGTCACCATTTTCTTGTGGGGAGCAGGATTTTTACTGAATGTACTCTCAATGTACTCTCAGAGACAGCCGTGCTTTATGGCGTTCCTCCACAAAGAGGAAGCTGTGAAGGGGTCAGTTTTAGTTCTTTGGATGTGTTTAATTTATTTGTTACTGAAAAGAGAAATTGTATTATTTGCCTCTCATTGGTTCTGAGCACGTTGGTATTTTGCACAGGTTGTTTTGGTTTGTAAGTTCAGAGAAGAATTGTGATTTTAGATGTACTATTATAAATGTGGACTTAAAAGTTTCTATTGCTAAAAAAAAGTCTTTTAGATGGAATATTTTATCTTTTTTTTATATTCTGCCATATTATGTAAATGTTTTATTATTATTATGATCCATTATCTACTTAATTCTGACTCTTTAAATGGAAATCCAGAATAACAAGATCATTTCTCTGTGTTGGATTTGATTTCTTTACAGTCAAGTCTTAGTGCGATTTTCATTTTTGTAGCAGTTTTGAGAACAGTTTTGTTGTTTTTTTTTTAAGTGAGAAAGTGTTCATTCTGGAAGAACATGAAGCTGGACCTGAGAAACTTCTTATTCCTTTTGATAACTAATCACTTTTTATTCTGTTCTTGATAAATGGTCTTATAATAATTATTGAAAAATGAGCTGTGGATTTTTATCCCTGTCCTTGTGCACTGACTAGTTTTTTCCAGGTGGAATGCTGTTGAGTAACTCAAGTTAAAAATTCCAATTTAGGAGTCGGTGGAAGGATTCTCCTTCTGAATCCTCTCTTTTCTCAGGCTTCACTATGTGAAGTGGCATACAGCTTTTTAAGTGTACGTTACAAGCAGGGGTGTAGACAAAACCCTTAGTTTTTTGGTGTGGATTTTATTATGTATTTTGCTGTTTGATTTTTCTGAAACCTCATTTTAACAGAGTGATATAAGAGTGATTCCAGTTAAAGAAGAATTGCTTTGTAATGAGAGATAAGGAAAACATCCTAAATTACTCGTCATCTGCGGCTGCAGTCATTGGGAAGAAAAAGATACCAGGTGGAAAGGTGTCAATTTGAATTTTTGTACTTTGATGTCATTGTAATCTATCCGTATATTTTAAGAGAAAGAAACGCTAGGATGTCTGCTACAGATGGAGGAAAAATGTGTTAATCTGTCTTTACTTCCCGAAAGTCATAGAGTGCATAATATACCTCTGCACGAATTCATTACATGGGAAGAAAGGGTTGTAACCTTCACACCTTAAACTGTGTTTAAGGACTTGGGACTAAGATGGCTGCACAGTCTTCATCAAACGTGAATTTTCCCATTCTTATTTTAGTAGCTAACACTTCACTGTCAACTGCTAACGTGCTAAGTGTGATAGGAAAGTTGTACTCTTCCTAAACAACCTGCTTTTGCTTCAGAAAAACACTTAACATAGAGAAGGAGACAAGAACAGTACTATGTTTATGACAACATAAATAAAGCTCACTGAAATTTGTTTCTCTTTACATGATGTAGAATGTAGAAACCTTCCGGGGTTTTTTTTCACATGTGAAAACGAAGGAGCAAACCAGCAAATCTAAATTATCTTATAACCAAATAAATCAGTAAAATCCCTCTCAGTTAAGCAATGCTCGGTAACTCTATACCATTTGCATTTCAAATACAAATTTTAAAAAAAGTATTTGTCACAAGTGCATTTTGATAAGAAAACCATCTGGGCCCTAGTTTCTCTCTTGATAACTAAAATCCTGATAGTCTTTAAGTATATCTAAACTATTAAGACCTGATCCGTGATCAATAGAAATAGTTTCATAACAATCAGAAAGATTTGTTTCAGATTCTAGTTCCATATCTGAGTTTTCAGGATTACTTTTATCACAGCCTTGTATTATTGAACCACTTGCCTATTTTGGTTTTCTAATGCTGAGGATAAGTAGGATCACAGGTAATCTGGGCGTTTTACTTGGCGTGTGGCTACGTGAGGCTAAGCTTGTCTCAGTTTCTGAAGTAAGAGCAAAGGTAAAGCAAAAAGTCCAAGACTTTCATTAATCTCTGACTAGGAAAAGCACCAGCCACTGCTTCCCTGTTATTTTTGCCAGGTCAAGATTTTTAAGCCTTCAATAAATCTCCAAGATTAATAAGTGAACGAAAGAATATCAAATGTTTCATTGCACTCTCTGCAGCTAGCCTTCCACACTTTTATCGGTTTTAAGTCACAGTGCTACTGCTAAACAGGCACTGCTTTGTCACTGTTCTAGCTACAAATCTGACATGGAGTCACTCAATAAAAAATCTGTAACGTAGTATATTATTTGGAATTGTGATTTTGTTACTGGGGTCAATTGCATCGTCTGAAAAAGAATGACGTATTAAAAAGTGCTTTGGAGAATAACTTCGTAATTTCCTTGACATTTCCTTGATTTGACGCTTTTATAAACAGCTTAAGTGTTGGAGCTAGCTGGATGCTTGCAGCATATTACTGGGTTTTTTACCCCTTTTTATTTTTTTTTCATTATGAGAACATGGTGCAGGAGAAGACATGACACTTCCCACTCATTTTAGAAAGGGGGAAATCCTCTGTGGTAACTCGTCAGTGTGGTACAAGCGGTGCACAGTCACGGGCAGCCCACCTCAACCTTATGTTGCATGAATTCATCACTCCCTGACTGGGGTGAGGGCTTACGTTCTATCTATTGCAGACCACATACAGCAGAAAAAAATGGAAGGCAAAGCAAATTGAAGATTATAAATCTCAACTTGCTCAGGGTTCATTAAGGCATGTTGATGTAGGTATTGCTAACCTGAATCAGACAGCCCTCTTGAAGTTGTGGCTGCTTTTTTGTTTCTTCCTTTGTACTTCGAGCATTTTCCTAATTAATTAGTAGACAGATTCCTACTTGCAGCATGTTATCAAGAGAGCAAATGGCTCTGCATTGTGTTGTTTATATTTTGTGTTAATTAGTTGAAGATGTTATAACCTTCACTATTGGATTATAGGACAATCGGTGACAGAGTGGCTGTACTAAAATTGAAGAGCTTTTTCTATTTTTATCTTACCTCATTTACCTGCTGTCTGATGTTAAATCAAGTAAGTGAAACTGGTAATGCCCTTGTGATAAGAAGGCGTGGGTAGCATGCTTAAACACCTTGTTTTCTGAAGAGATATATGGTTTTTTATGGAGAGCAGCTTGCTCTCCAGCTGCACAGAAAGCAGAGGCAGTGTTGGAGGGATACTCTTTTTCACCATTGTTTCTTCCCTCCTACACCACTTTATTTTCTACCTAGTTAAAAGATCATGCACCATGTGAATAAGTATATCTTATGCATTTATGCTTTCCGAATATGCTGAAATGAACACAGATTATTGGTCTTTTCAGCGCTCCACAGCTGAGCTTCTAGATGGAGTCACAAAGAATCATTTTGACCCACCTCCAAAATAATATAATGATTGTTGTAGAAAACCTTTACCTGTTACCAATGTCTGAAAATAAAATATTTTTTTAACCATCTATTAGTCCACCAATCTAGACCACACTGTCCCCACACAGATGCTTTGAGGTGTTTCCTTGAAAGCTTTGCTTGAAATAAAGGTATTGACTTCTACTGCCCTCATCCGCAGACCTAGTCATTTTATTATAGAAGGGAGGTTGGTAAAGGATGGTCAATTTTCTCCAAAGAGCGACAATGATACCAAGGTTCAAGAACAGAATCATGGTGAAGCGTTTCAGTTCTCAATGTTAAAATCTCCCAGACAAATAAAATTATGAATTATTAAAATTCTGGAAAACTGGAAAAGCTTCAACTCTTCCCCTTCTCTACATAGTATGGACTGTTATTAGGACATTGTTCTGGAAGCTGAAAAATACTGTTTGGAAAAAATGAACCATCACTGTCTTTATTCTGATGAGTGTCGTGTGTAGCGAACAAAAATATTTGTGGGCCCTTCTTCTGTTAACTGTATAACCTTGTGAATAGCAAGAGCAGATATTTCCAATAGCTTTTTCAGCCTAAAAAAAAAGATGTAATTTAAGTTTTCTAAGTTCCCCTACTGATTGCCTTTTATGTTTTCCTTGCAGAGTGTTCTCTCTTTCTCCAGGTGCGTATCTGTGGGCTTGACAGGTTACGAGGCAGGTATGACCCATTCTCCAGGGGCTAGGATTCTGATTTCTAGTCTGGGTGCTGGATGCATCAGATACGTATGTTGCAATAGCCAGTGTTTTACGGCTAAATCATATTTGGAAATAGGCTTACATTCCTAATACATGTAGTAGCTGGAACAGTTTTTTAACATTCCTAACAGGCTTTCTGTATAGCTCAGATAAAAACCTGAAGGCATTTAAAAAAGAATAATCGGTTCTAAGTTTTTTGTGACAACCATGTGAAACTATTAGTCCAATGATTTGTTAAACTTTGAGCTTAAAAATATATATAACTTGGAAGATGCAATCCAGTGCAAGACTACAGTTAGATAAATGATGTTTCATAGTGAATAGAAAAACTGTATAAATGTTCAGTGAATTTGCTTGTATAGGCTTAAAAATTGCTAAGAAAGACATTCATTCAGACCTTCAGAGTCATGAAGCTTTCAGCAGCATGAAAGATCAGAACCTCTTGATGAGGCAAAAGAGAACAGCTGAATGTCAATTGCTTGTGTCTGTGACAACAACCTGGCAAATGGAATAGAGGGGTGAAATTTTTGATGGCTTTTATTAAACATTAGATACAATGCTCTATATATTTATATATTAAACATAGATTTTCATTCAGTGCTTTGAAAAATCACTGACAAAATTGTTGTGGGTACCTTTTTCTTAAATAATTTTTACAGTATTTGCCAAGCAGGCTCTCAACCGTTTGGTTAAAAGACATACAATAAAAAATATAAGAATGTGATATATGTGGAAGTAAGGGCATTTTAACTTGAATTTCTTAGTTGCTTTTATATTCCTAAAGAAGGACACAGATACTCAATAATGTTAAAAAATGAAATTGCATGGAGAAAACAATTAATTTCAGCTCTTGGGACTGAAAGTGTACAGATAACCAATACTGACCAATTTTTTAGGGGAGGAACTGTGAGTAGACTGAGGTCTATATGGTAAATCTCATACTGAAAAAACTTAGATGGATGAGTCGTAAGCCTCTGAAAATGAGATTTCTAATGGAAACGCCAAATCAACTTTTACTATAGTGTCAGGAATATGACATTATAATAAAGTACACTGATGTATCTGTATTTGCCTTTTGCAAACATAATGAAACTGACTTGAGCATAGAAGGTGCCAGGGTATTCCATCCACAGCTACTGTTTTACAGTATAATATAACAATATTCAGACATATAATGCTAGGTATTATGTATTTGCACTAGAATGGAAGATGACTAACAGATTTTTTAAAAATCATGACTAGAATAAGAACTCTGCAAGTTGCTGTATGCAATATGGCATCTGCCTTCATCAGCATGGGGACAAGTTGGAAGCCATCAGTGCTTTTTATAGCAAATATCAATGACAACACCAGCAGTGCATTCTGGGGCACTGTCTGGCTCATCTCCTGTCTGACCTAGCACAGGCTCAGTGTGAACCCATCTTTCCTCTGCTACTTTATTGCTGGAATTATTTTTGAATGTCTGCAACTGGTCTTGGCAGAACTCGGGCTATCTGTTGTCCCAACAGTGGGGGCAGTGGAGGGGACGAGCAGCTCCACATAGGCTGCTTGGAGAGCTCAGGGCCCTTTGCCACCAGCTGCAGAAGAGCAACCCTCCTCCTGCTGCCCCGCAGTGGAGGTCCCTGCTGTTGGCACAACCAACGATGCTCGTGCAAGAGAGGAGGCACCCCACACAAAGGAGCTCTGTGGGTGTGAAGATCGCAGGACCTGCTCCACAGACACCTTTTCCAGGCAAAGTGAGCAATCAGGAGGGGTCTTTACTGCACGTCCATCTCCTCAGGGACAACCCACTGCAGCGTCAGCGGGAGGCAGCTGAGTCTGTCCATGCTGCTGCTGCTGCTGCAGGATTTAAGTTTTCCAGTTTCAGGGATCAGGATGTAACTGTCTTGGGTCTTTTGTGGCAGAAAAAGTCATTCTTGCTTGCATGGAAGAAAGGTTTGAGCCAGCCGTCTCATGAAATTTCCTCTTCTTCCTTGTGAGATATACCCTACTACAAAATTTCAGTAGCCCTTCTTCTGGCAGAGTACATCTCCATCATGGGCTGTCACCCAGCCTTGCCTGGGACTTGCAGGCATTCCTCTGATTGGTTTCTCAGACAGACAGCAAGACAGGCAGGGACAGAGAGCAAGACAGGCAGATCCTAAACCAAGCTAAGGCTCTATGGGTTAAACAAGACGAAAAAGTAGAGAGCCTTAATGGAAGGAACAATTCTTATCTAGATTACTAAATACAGTACAAACCAAATTTGTTAACAGAAAAATGTTGGGTTATTGGTCACATTTGTTTTACTTATGAGTCATTTCTGTTATTAGACTCAATAATTTTTTCCTGTTGCTATCTCTGTACTTACCTTGGCTGTTCCTCCTTTTGAAACTTAACAAAATATCAATTAATTTTCATTCTGTATTTTCATCTTCTATAACATACTTCTGGGTTTGCTTTACAGAGAAATGGAGGATTTCTATTACATGTCTGCAATGATAATTTGGTACATAAAATCAACAAAAAATGGGGTGAATGATATCTGCAGTTGTTGATATCTGAGAAATTTAGAAATTACTATTCTAATTAATCTTGTAAAATGAAAAATAAGTAAAAAACTGCATTGTAATTGTTTAGTGAACAAGAAAGGAATCTAGGTGAATTAATACAATGAAAATAAGTTTAGGCCAGATGACTGTTTTATATCAGCAGGTCCTGGTCTATTGCAATCCCAGCAAGAAAGGCACTCAGACTCTGTAAAATATCATTTGAGATGCTTTTTATTAGAGCTAATATTATAAAGAAAGGAAGAAGATTTGAGATAATCCTACATGCTTGTAGATACTGCAAACCCCAAGGTGTGCAGCACACCATGCAGATCCTGTCCAAGTTTGGGAAAAGTCTGGTTTCCATATAATAGGTAAAAGGACCTTAATCTATTGCCCATGGACTGTAATGGTTGTTGGATTGTATCTCAAAGTGCTTGTGCTTTTTTCAGTTATTTTTGTGATTAGCTTAATCCTTGCACAGCAATGATCTAGGTACAAAATTCCCATTGGTTAAAATAAAAGCATCATTTAAAAAAAGGTCAAAATATGTCAAAGATCTCTACCTGCCATGTTCCATCTTACAAACAGAAAATTAGAAGAGCTGCCTTGTCGTCCGCTTTTCATTAATGTGTACTGAAAGAGTTTGCTTTTCAAAGAATTTATTTGTACATGCATAAGCATAAAAATGTTACCAGAGAACAAAATGTCAAAAGAAGTATTTTCCCAATGCACACAAACATTCAGAGAGATTTCTTGAATTCAGATCCACTTGAGAACCAATAAAAGATATCTGGAAGGCAGCGAATGCAATTACTTCTTAACACTCCTTCCTCTGGCTCCAAATGTCAAAGATACATAGAGACAAATGTTTAAATTAACTGAGAAATATTTTCACTTGTTCTGAAATATTAACTTTTAGACCTTTACTCATTCTCTTATTATATTATTATTTTATTTGTTTGGAAGCTCTGGAAAAGACATTTTTATGATCAAAACTTTCAGATCTTAAGTAATATATTCTAGGCAGGAGCTGTCACAATATATTAGCCTGAGTATGACAATGTTATTCAGCTAGTGATCTGAAACCTGATGTTATTCAGCTGGTTTCCTATTAGTGAATTTAATTGTGCCCAAAATCATGAGGCAGTTGGGTAATTCAAACACTTTGATAATGCCGTAGAATGATTTATATGTTATTCTTTTTTTATGGCTTCATGTTGGCTGTACTTGCCCTTTATAGCTGATCAAAGCATGAGATTTCTATTTTGCAGGAACTTTTTGATGTTAGAAACAAAACAAACATATTCCTTTCCAAAAGAGAAAACTAAATTTAAAAAAAAAAAAAATGAAGAAGCAAAGAATAGGAATTACATGTAATTGAATAAAACTGTACATGTTCTCTTACACTGCTAATCCATATCTTAATCCATACAGTTAAAAGCTAATGCCCACCAAAGATTAAGTAAAACAAATGTCACCTCTGTCACAAACATGGAGTAAAACATTGTGAATTCATCATTTCACAGTGTTTCAGACTTCTGTGTGTTATTTGGCCATGTGGTAGTCAAAGCAAACAGGAGTGGGTCTTTCTGAAAGTGTGAAAACTCAGGTATAAATCACACATAAGACATAAACATTATTTGTGCAAATCAACAGAGTGCCAGTATCCTTCTCCCTGACTCATTTTCTTAACCAGTTTTCAGCACATCTTGAATTTAAGGCATGTTCCTCTAATGAGCCCAGTGTAATTTCTCCCACATATGGCTTTTTGTGACAGATTGAATCACAGTTCTTTTTTTCTACAGCTGCCTTCACAGTTAAAGTGGGATCCCTCTGCTAGAAAAGCCTGTGCTGGGAGTCTTTCTTCTCCTCTTCTTAAAGTCTTCTTTTGCTGGATATGGACTGTCTCAGTTTTCCTCTCTCCATTCCAGCCAGTATGCCGTCCTCTCTTATATAATGTCCCTCTACCAGATCTTTTCTGACCAGACCTTTGAGGTGATGAAAGTCATCCATCAAGGCAGCTGCTTCTTAGTTACTGACCTAAAATCTGAAGCTAAAACTAAGACACAGAGTTTGATCCAAGGCACAGATTCCCAAATCTAGGGGGACAAGCACCATCCAAAGCAATGGCATTCTTAACTTTCACAGGCAACAGTTACAGATGCAGTTCTCAGTTATCACAGGTAGTGGTGGTACCCAAAATGCTGCTCCCTTCCAGGCACCGGGGGAAGTCTGGAGTGGAGCTGATACACCCTCACGCTGCCCAGGAGCTCTGTGCTCCCACACAGTGCTGCTGCCCTCTCATTGAGAGTTCATGAACTTGTATATAGTTTCCTTAGATCCTCACACATGTATTGGGCTGCAAATGAGGTCTGACATCCCGCTAACAAACATTCTAACAGGTTCCTCCTTTGAACGAAGACGGAGTAAATGGCCTTTGTGCAGAATTGCTGCCTAAACCAGACTAAGATATACATCCTCGGGTTACAACCCAGTACAATCACTGTAGCCTTGGAAAATGCTGTGTCAGACCTTGTCAGGTAAGCTGCTTGGTCACGGTTTTATGCTTATCTCTGCCTGTCTCGTCCCTCTGCCTCTGTGAGTCTGTGCACAAGCTTGGGTAGATCATGATGAGAAGATCCTACCATGAGCTCCACTTTCATGTCCTGTACACAGCACACTTGCATCAGTTTTGTTTCTCTGCAGTAACTAGCTCTATGTCTCAGCGGCAAGGATCTGTTTCCAGCACACTGTGGGTAATTTTCCACAAACCTGCCATGGATGTGGGGAGCAAGAATGTTCAGGTGCCTCAAGAGCAGCCTGATAACTTCCCTTTACAATCCTCAGCTGTATATCAGTACACCTGGAAAGGTGGTGGTGGGGAAAGGGCATAAATTAGCAACAAATTAGTCACTTAACTATTTAAACAGCCAGGCAGTAAGTTTTTAGTCTACATTTTGGGTATGGTTTGGCACTGTAAAAGAATCATGAAAAACAGGTAATTCTCTCCATGGCATTAACCACTGACTCAAGGAATCATATTACAGTCCTCAGTGACGGTCCTGCATGTGCTTCTTCCCGAGTTTGGCTGGAGTGTGTGTTCGGGTGGAGCAGGTCCTGAAACTGCTGTCTCCTGGTTTTTGTTTTTTTTTTCAGTTGGGATGGAGAGGCTGTAATGCCCAACATGGCTTTTGTTCCCACAACCCTGGGGCTCCTAAGGAGGGTAAGTCATAAATAGGGGCTTTTCTTATGAATAAACCAAGTGGAAGGAATCATGCTTGTATGATTCTGCTGCTTCTAGATTACTATCTTTTAAAAGTTTTGAAGGTAATTCTTCACAATTTTGTCTTAGCAAGAATCACAATGACTATACTTTTCATTTGATTACTGTACCACATAATAATGAGGTTTATAATAACTTCTGTGCCCTGTGGATAAAACTTACAAACATAGGCTCCTTACCTCTATTCCATCCTCAGTCCTATCATGCCTTGATAAATTTGACATGCCTGCTCTTGCTAAAATAATGGCATTTCCACTTTTGCTAGTAGAATGAACTTTAGAAAGTGTTTAATCATAGATGTTGTGCTCTGGAGGACCTTCATAACTTAACTAATTTGGAAAGTTGATATTCTGAAGACAAAATAGCATCTTAGTTATTAAAGGAAATTATCTGTACAGGAGGAAAAAAGCTTTAAGTCTTTTCCTTCCGAATCTCAAGTGGTTAATGCATGACTCTGCATGAATCAAAAGGATTCACTTGATTCCCATGCTGACCTCTTCCAGAAAATTTAATTTCTGCATCTCAAACATATTATTTTTCTCTAATACAAAAGAACACCAACCTGAACCTTATTGTTCCCCTTTTACAATTAGTCACCCTTTTGTTGCATTAATCTTTTAAAGTAAATGGAAGGGTTAGTGTTTGAACACAATACAAAGCGAAATCTGAATACAAAATAGTTGTGGACGTTTTCTGTATTTTAGTTTGTATTATAGTGGGCCACTGATAAGTTTTTGACTTAATCTCTGATTTTGGTTTTGATCCCAAGGGTCAAGAATTAAAACAAGTATTCTGATTATAGACTTGGTAGAGATCAGGTGTATGTTGTAATTACCTCTGAGAATAGGATGCTTTTAAAGCTTTTTTTAAGCTTTTATCCTTAATAAGGCTGATCATTAAAATGATGCATATGGCTAGTTCATTAATGATAATTCTAAAATATAAGTGTCTACTTTAAGTGAAAATTGGGGTGGTTTTCTTGCATAAATCACTCCAGAGGCAAACTGGTGTGGTTGACATCCGAATCTTCATTCTGCTTTTTAGAGAAGTTTTTTAAAAGGCATGTAAAGTGGAAACCCAGAAATTAAGATAGAAATATTTTTAAAAATGTAAATGATGGGTCATGTCTCAGTACATCTTTGTGAAACTAATTCCAAATGGCAATCTTTGTTAGTTAATACTAGAAAGAAAAATTTTTAAAATGGGGGTGATGTGGCACTAGATTTTTAGTATCCATCTCCTTTTTTTGCAGTTGTAATACTGTTTGAGAGGAAACTTTAGACAGTAAGCACTTGTATATGCGCCTGTTTTGGCCTGACTGTAAATGGTATTCTATTTCTGGTGTAACAAAGCCTTTGAAAATAATCTCTCTTCGATTTCAAAGTGTTATCCTGTTTCAGACTTTGGGAAAGTGAGTCCTTATCTCACTGATTCCATTTCCATGATGATTTTAATAGATGTTAACTAGGGACTTTATGAGGATTTTGAAAATCTGCTCTTTATACCTGATAATTTATTTACAAACTTACAGTTTTCTGTATATAGTACAATGCGCAATAATATAAATTTAAATTGAAAATTGACTGGAACTCAGTTGTACTTCCCATGAGTATGGTGAGCAGGTCTTTTAAGAATTTTAGCAGATTTCCAATCAGATGAAGAAATATCACAAAAATTACTTAGAGTTTGTTTGAACTCAGCCTTAATCCTCCCTTTATTGCTTATTAGTTATAATATTTGAGGGTAAATTTACTTCATTAGGGTTTTATTTTGTCTGTTAGAGGTATCTTTCTGTTCCCTGGAATGCTGGAAATAAATTCTGCATTCAGATTAGTGTCAGTGAGTTGGTTCACATTAGAATATGCATTTATACTAAAAGCTGTCAATGTTAGCTTACCGGGGGACACAATGCGCTGCTGCTTTAGTGATCAAATGAAAAACTGTGATTGTAGAAAAAACAACCAAAAAGATCAGGAGAAATTGCTAGAGTGAAATTTTTCTATTCAGAGTAGTGGAATGATTGTGAATTGTGAACTAATTCATAGAAGCTATGTACCACTTGTAGAAAATTAGAAGAAACAAAAGATTGCATTCATCAAATAAATCATTTGGCAAATCTGTTTCCAAAGAATGGGTATCTTTAGGAAACATGAATGAATACATGAATACAATAAGATATACAGAAATTATAGTGACATGAGTTCATTGTTTTAATGAACTGCATTGAACATGTTTCTACAAATTACACTGTCTGACTTAGCTATAATAACACAGCAGAATGTGGTTGTTATTGATACGGGCAACTGAAAGACAGGGAGAACATATCCCAAGTGGTAATCTTCACTGCAATGTAAAAAGTAGAGTTCCTGCCAGCCCAGTAAGTAATAATACCTGCCTGTTGAAAAAATATTTTTTTTCTTTTTTTCTTTTTTTCTTTTTTTTTTTTTTTTTTTTGTATTAGCGAACAACTTAATAGATTAAAGTGAGATGCAAATTGTAAGAAGGATTTGGAGGCAGTAAGAGGCATTGAGTGCTGCAGCCATTATGAACCTACTAAGGCAAAGCTTAAATACTGTAAATTCAAACATCCCATTGTTCACTGATCGTTAAGAACTAGCAAAGAAGACCTTTTTCATTCATTTGGTCAATTGATTTCAGGAACAAATTGTGATAATGTTAATATCTCTTATCTAATGAGCTTCAGTTTGAGAAGTTGCCTTCCTGTTCTTTCAAACCTCTTAAAAGGCCTCTGTAAATTTAGAAGAAATCTGTGAACATTTATGCCAGACAAATATGCTTGAATTCATACCTGATTCTCTATGTAATATTATTACTGGAAATGCTACCATTACTCAGGTAAATGATGCCATTTTCTGCAATAATTTACACTGAACTCTTTATAAGATAGATTGCATATGAAATGGTCACTTCTGTGTATTGTTCCAAACCCAGCACAATCTAATACTTTATTATTTCTAAAAGGCTGTCCCTGAGTTCAGCCTTGGAGGAATAAACAATCCAAAGAAACACTAACCTGTTTCCAGGAAAAGAGGGAACTGCTCTAGTATGTCTAACTTGTTTAAATAAACAAATAGCCACTGCAAGCATGTTCAAAGCAATTGGCTATCATGACTATAACCTCCTAGGGATGAGGGTGAGATCTGTGATCACTGAACTATCTCACTTAATCACCTAGGCTGCTCTGTGTCCTTTGGCTAATCATATTACTCTGGCTTCATCTCAGCCAGTTAGATTATTGCAAAACTCCAGAAGGCACTGCTGGGATAGCTGTTCTACTGCCTTCCAAACTTGAGGGAATTTAAAAAAAAAAAAAAAAAAAAAAAAAGTGTAGTCAAAGTTTTTCAAGAGTATCAGTGTACTTTTGATCCCGAAGAGAAGATTTAGGGTGGAATCCTGTTATTTGGTGTAATAATCCTTAACAGCAGAGGTCTGCAAGGAGGGTTGAGGTGGCAGCATTTGTTTCTGGAGCCAAGGGGTTTTGTGTTTGGAAGTGACCCTGTCAGTGTGGATGGTGGTATTCTGTGCTGGTGCTCAAAGTCTGCCTGTAAATGTCTCAAGGGATACCACAAATATATATTAATTTTTACCAAGGCATTTCACTGTGAGCAGATGAAGAGGCTGGGAGTACTCACCTTTGTGATGAGATGGCTTCTTCCTCCAGCGACAGAGTTCCCCCTCCAGCCCCCAGACTCTGTCAGTAGTGTAGAATACATAGAATTACAAGGCACACCCGCCTCCCACCCCAAATTACACATTGGCATATAAGCTACTATCAAAAGGAATACCTTCTATCAAAAGGAATACCTTCCCTCACTGCAGCCAGAGGGGTGCTGATAATTAAGCATTTTCTTTTACAGGTGTCTAAAGGATATCTTGTGACAAAAGCTGAACAAGCTAAAATTTAGACATTAGGTATTTGGCCTGAGTGTTTAAAAAAAAAAAAAAAAAAAAAAGACATCAACTGAAGGATTTGATTCTGCAGCAGAAGCATTCTCTCATTTCCTTTTCCTTATGAGTAAGATATTCTGAACTTTCCCCAGTGTTAGCTATCCATTCAATTAAGGTGAGAGTGATCAAAAGAGCCTGTTCTGAGGACTTCTATCCCTGGGTTCTTCTATGAAAGGCAATTTGTTAACTTGACAACTCTACATTTCAAGAATTCACAGGTATGCCCCGAGAAAGTCTGGGATCTAGCTCAATGAGCCTCTCTGATTATGTTTTTTCCTTCATTTTACCATTACTAAAGATGTTTTATCAACATGATAACTTATAGAATAGAATGGTCAATAGATAAAAATCTACTTTACATGACATACTAAAGCATTTGCATATAAATAGGTTTTTATATTTAAATGCCCTGTGGGTGAATGTGATCCAATATCTCTCAGAAATCAAAATCCTGAACTGTCTCATTTAAAGTTTGCCTGCTAAAATAAGGTGAAGTTGGACAGCTTCTGATTAGCATGGCATTCCTTTCTGGAGAGTGCTTACAAGACCAACAAATCACAATTCAATTAAACCGTGCCCCGTATAGTACTTTCAGTGTATTCTTTGCAGTTTCTTTTTCCGGCATTCACGCTTACCATATTTTTTTCTTGATTCATTTGGCAAGACTTTGCATGTAAAGTCCCATGTGGAAGACAAATGAGGAACATCTCAAAAACTTGATTGCAGATCTTGCTGCTTAAGACACAGACATTATCCCACATCTGCCATTAGGTCAGCTGGCTCTTTAACAATGAAATGAAGAAGTAACAATTAGGCTGTACTTAGGCTGTACTTACATTTCTCTAGTGGTGGTGTTTGCTCCCCTATAATTAAAGGCTCTGCCAGCTTTTCAATTATGAACTCCTATTTTTAGGGCAGTTAAAACTTAACGCCAAATCCACACCAGGGCTTTTCAAGCAGCGAAACCCAGCCCTCTCTCAGTGTGGCTGCGCAGATAATAAACTGATGAAAGCCAGCATTCTGCTGCCCAAGGCTCCCAAGCCCCAGGAAGCCCCAGGAGCTCTGGACCCCGCTGTGATGGGGACACCTGAGAGCACCACTGCCCTGTTCCTACTGCAGGTCTGGCAGCCACAGAGGCAGTCTGCAGGCTTACCCGAGTAAGCCCCTGCACTCTGAACCTGCATGTTCTGCAGGATCTTCTCTGGCTGATCCTGGACTTTTTTTTTTTTTTTTTTTTTTTTTTTAAATCAGAAGATAATTTGGAAAAAAAAAAACAACTGTGAGAAAATTAACTTCTCTAGGACAAGTGGTTTGATGTGGCATGACAATTGCATTTAAATTTTAACACTAAGCAAAGTCATATCAGTTGGATTAATACTCTGAACATTTGTAGGCATCACAAAGTAAATCTAAGTGGAAAACCAGCAGCTAAGGAGAGATCCTAGGAAGTTTCCACAGAGATGTTTTCTAAGAGGAATGGCACTCAGTATTTTGTTTGATTATCTGGAGAATATATGTTTTTTCAGTGAGCACAGGGAAATAAATCAGGAGAGGACCTGCCATGGGAAGCACCCTTTCTGCTGCCAGCTAAACAGTCCAATGCATTTGGAATGTCGTTAGATCGGATAAAGTGGAAAGTGATGCAGGGGCAGGCACTGAGGGTTTGCCACCATCTCTGACAGGATTCTGGCAAAAGCCAGCAGGACCAGGGACAAGCATGTCCCCCAGTATGTTCGTCAATTAGAGGAGTGCTTTCAGAAAGAAGGCAGAAAAGTGAAGTAGTGTATATTCATTTGCAAATTAATGAATTACATACAATTATTTTTTGTTCAACTCCATTAGGCTGTTAGGTACCAGGGTCTGAGATGCACCCTGCATGGACTCCTTTAAATGGATGCAGAGCATGACATACACTTTTAATCTCTGTCTATATTAATGCCTTTTTTTTTTTTTTTTTCCCCACTAGGTATGTGCTGTGTATACTGGGAGCACTCAAGCTTTGATTAAACTAAATTCAATCCCCGAGTCTTTCTAATGAACTGTAAAAACTCACTCTAATTTACATTCAAACATCACTATGCTCTCCATACTGTAATTATATTAGTAATGATCTATCAGAAGACTTCTTAAAGTTTTATAGGACTTGTAATTATAAAAATATGGAAAAGAGATAAGGGAGAGAAAATAAGGGAATAAGAAAGGATGGAAATTAAAAAAAGAAAGGTAAGAGAGGAGAACAGAAAATAATCTGGAAGGACAGCAAGAGCAGAAGGAACTGCAGTAGCATGACAATGTAATTCTAAAGCCTTGTCAGAATCACTTTCTTGCATAAATAAATTAAAACATCAGAAAAAAAAATTACAAAAATCTTATTGCTTTATGAGAGTAGCAACCTTTCAATTGAAAGTTCAGGTCATTAGAGAATAAATATATTTAGTGGTTTTTCTTCCTATTGTGTGAGCAGTATGAGAGCTAACATTTAGAACCTACAAGGAGTTAAATTTTAGCTGGCTGTGAAATTACCTCAATTTTAAGTCAAGCTCCTGGGATAAGTTTAAAATGCTAATCTTTATTTTTTTTTTCTCTCTGCTTTTGATGAACAATTTCTCATGCTCATTTCAATGAGAAATAATGTCAAAGTGTTCAAAAAACAAGCGTTTCAATTCTACTCGTATCCCCAGAGATAGCACTGATATAAAAGTAATTTTTTATCCAGTTAGGATTTGAATTGTAACTCTTTGTGGTTTTTAAATCAAAAATTGAAAACACATAGTAATAGTTATTATGGTGTCTTGGCAGGTTAATGTAGTATGTCATATCATATTTGTGTCCTGTGGTACGACACACAATACACAGTGAATTTCATTGTTATTTTAAAACGTTCTGCTGCTTTATGATGTGCATTACATTGCAGAAATGGGAGTTAAATATTAACAAAATTGCAAGAATCTGAGTCTTTTCTGGCTCACTGTAATGTAATATGATTAAAATTCAAAAGAGTCTTATTTTCTGACTTTCTTGTTTTTTTCTCTATAGAATGTTCTCTTTTTTTCTTATTGTTTGTTTGTACACACAAAGATAAATTAAGCTCTATTTTGAAATGAATTTCCTTATTCTGCAGCTCCTTCCTTTCTTTCTTGAGTAGATGTTTGAAAAATTATTTCTCTGAATTAAAATTTGAGGTTTGTTTCTCTGCAAGCACTTAACAAGCATGACATGAATAGTGCCATGCGAAAAAAGAAGAGGAATTTAGAGAATAAGAAAAAAGATTATCTTGTTTTGATAACAATTTTTTTTTTCTGAAGGATTACACAAACCATTCATTATCATTGATATTAGTATGCTCCCAGTGATTTGCCCTGTCGTATTAATTCCTGTTACCAGTTACTAAGAGACAAAGCAGCTCTTCAGGATCAACATAACGTACTTTCTCAAATTATTAGTCTTATTTTCTTCTTTATTGCATTTTCATTCTCCTAAACCTTGTCAGTGAAAAGGATTATTATTGTTACGACAATAAGATGGGATGAGGGAAAATATTCAAAGTCGCAGCAAGGGTTTAAGGAGAGGTTGTCACAGTCAAAGGGACTGACAAGGAAAACAAACGTAGTAACAGTCTGTTAGATGGATGGGAAGATGAAAATAAGACATGGGAAGACTGCATAATAACAATAATAACTTGTGTAAATAACGTGTGACTGAAATGTAACACAGGTCTCTACCCTCAGGCACTTACAAGCTTTTAGATATAGGACAGTGAGTAACTTGATGTTCAGGGAGAACGTTTATCACCATACGATGTCTAATGAGAGGCTGGCACATTGAAAATACCCTGTCATATTTTCAGCTGTTTTTTTTTTAAAAAAAAAAGCGCCATAAGCATTTGCAGGAAAGAGGGAGTCAGTGCTAGCCAAGGAAGGTAGTTCCAGCATAGGAAGGTGGTTTTAGCTAATGTTGCCCAAAAAATTAGTTCTATTATGAGATTTTTTTGGGGGGTTGTAGGAGGAAGAATTGAGATGTAGCAAAACCACATGCAAAACATAAGAGAAAATTACCGACTTGGTGTTGTGGATAGAAAAGAGAAAATGTAGCAAGATGTCATGGAAGGGGTGATATAGCAATAGGACTGGAAGAGTGTGCTTTGCAGAAAAGAAATGAATGAACTTCAGTTGAAGAATGGATGTGTGAAATGAGAGATGGCCAAGGGTGGACAAGAGCAGCATTAGTATTAGGAAGGGGTGATTCGGGAAGTAGTGTCCTTTATTCAGGTCTTTGTCACCTGTGTAAATCCAGGGCATCTTCCCCAATACAGGGGAGGAAACAGCAAGATTAAATAAACATTTCACAGAAATAAAGAAATCTGATTCAGATTATCTGGACTATGCTGCTTGTGTGAATAATGAAGTGGAGAAAAAAGAGAAAGAATGATCATTCTCTTATCTTTCTCTTATGCTTTGAGTATACGTTTCTGTTTCATGGATAGCTAAAAGATATTGAAGTTATATTTAAATATAAAATACTAGGAATAAAAAATTCTAATGTTGTTCAATGTTACTTTAACTTAGTGTTGGGAATTTAACTTAAAGTGAGTACATAGAATACTGCAGCAAGAAAGGCTGTCTACAACCCTGCTGAAGTAATTTACAGCTGTCTCTGCAATTGGCTTAATTTCTTTTAAGATGACAGAGTGTCCTTTTTATAACTGTTATCATACATCATTATGTAAATTCAGAATGCCATATAGAAGGATAAATGACAATGTGCACTTTCATTTAGGCCAAAATAAATACTAGTTATTGGCAAATGCATTTTGTTCATCCCTGATCTCACCTCTCTTGGAATAAAGAAAGATGAGACTACTTGTCTAAACAGTTAATAAATAATTTAGAAGCAGAGTAGCAAGAACATTATCCTAAAATCCACATACAAATAGAAATCAGATTTGTGTACAAATACAAATTGACTTTTGGGGCACCCATATTTCATGAACAAATACCACTATTTGTTTATACTGACATGTAGCAATTTGTAGTGCGAATTATAGGAGCAGAAAAATAATTTGAATTGTCAGCAACACATTCTGCCTTCAACTTGCCTTGGATTTGGTAAAGCCTCAAAGCTGAGTTATGATCGTCTTGAGATCTGAAGAGTCCAAGAACAGACAACAGGACTTAACACGTTAGTCCAGGAGCCCAGAATACCTCAGTGGAAAATAAATCAAGACCCTAAGTAAATTTTTTTGATTGAGCACTTAGTAGGTGGAGTAGGGGAAAGGCTCAATGCCTTGTTGAAGTAAGCACAGGTCAATGGCAGGTGATAAGTCTTCCAGATCCTTATACTTCACTGGAGAATGTATTAACTTGGGTTCAGTTTTGAGGTTAGTTAATGTAAAAAAAAGCAGTATGAGAATATTATTAATATTTCAGCATCAAGCTTCATATTCTTTATTGTATAAAGTTTGGTACCAGAGCAATATTTCCAAAATAATAGGATTAAAACAACTTTCTGTCGGCTAGTCTGTCAGCCAATCAGATCCTCTCTTAAATGTTTTTGGTTGCTCTGTCATCTTCAGCCAAATTCAACAGTTAGAGAACTCAAAGATATACAATTCCTTAAATTTCCATGATATGCACATAGAAGTGAGGTCCCACAGTCTGGAAAAGCCTGCAAGACAAGTTTCTTTCTTCCATGTGATGCAGTGGTTCTCCAGACAGCAAGTGCACAGTGATATATTGAGGGATGCTGCACTTCACATAAGAAAAGGGCACATATGAGAATTCAGTGCCTGAATTCAGTCATTCAAGGCTGAAGGTAATGCTGTCTTGTGGTGCTGTGGTCCAAAGTCCATAATCGAGATAGGGGAACAACCAACCAAGGGAGAGAGGAAGGCTACTGCAGAAAATCAGGTTTAATGTCCTACAGAAGCAGTTTGAGTTTGCCAAGCAGCCACCCCAAAATCACTGAGGTCATGGAGGTTGATGTGTAAGAGATTTTATGAAAGGTAAATGCCAGACCTCTAGCATGGTAGGCATGATTGAGGATCCAAAATGCTCTCTGTTCTTCAACAGTGCAAAACTCTGTCCAGGACTCCAAACTGGAGTTTCTAAAAATGAATTTATAGGAGCTTAAATAGCAAAAGCAAGACTTGTATTTGCACGAAAGCAACAAGAACTGCCATGGATTACATATTGTATAAATTTTGCAAGTGTTCTGAAAAAAAACATTTCCATAATTCTTCCTAAAACAGAAGAGAGGTTTGACTGCATTTGCTGCCTGAAAGCAGACAGCCTGTGTGTCCATCCAGGCTGTGTCCATCAGGGTGCTCTGTGGGGAACAAAGCCCAAGAGTGGCTCTGGAGGGCATGGTCCAACCCAGCCCGGATAACCACAAATTTGGTGCTGACAGCAGATGCCAGGAAGCTTGTGTGGGCCCATGCACACACAGCAGTGCCTGCTCAAGTGGTTCTTGGGTTAAGTAGTTATAGTCATTGTTTTTGAAATGTAAAACTTTCAGTAGTGCTGCTTATTCAAAGCAGTGCTCTAAGCACGACTGGCATGACTGCGAGTTAATTAAAGATAACATCGAGATCATATTCTAAGCATGACTGACATGACTGTGAGTTAATTAAAGATAACATCGAGATCATAACCATCACAATAAACAATAATCTAATTTTGCATTTTTGATTCTAAGCATTTTCTGCTATGTCCTCTCTGTTTAATGGTGGCTGCCTGTGTATTTAAAATTGAGGTTTTTAGTTTTCTGCCATGTCCTCTCTGTTTAATGGTGACTGCCTGTGTATTTAAAATTGAGGTTTTTAATTTCAGTAACAGGAAACCTCAGGCGGACTCCTTCCCTTTCTTCTGCAACCGAGCTAACTAAATTCCTCTTTTCAGTCCTAGGCAGGTATCTTTGTCAGAATCTGAGCCTGGCCATGCAACGGAGCCAGGAAGACTTATTCCCCAGTAAGCTACGATACCATTGAGACTGATGCTGTGTTTTAACTGCCTCTCTCAGAACTGCCAGTGGGACAGATGGATCATAGTGTGGGTTTTATGCTTTCTTTTGTTGGTTTATGGATTTGTTCTGGAGCAAAGCCACCTGTACTGTAAGTCAAATTATCAGTTGAACAGAGACCACCAAACAGCTCTGAGAGATCAAATATGAACAAGATTCTCATACAATCTAGGTATAATAGTCCAGCTGGAACTTATATTGCAAGGACCCTGCCTTTGAGGTTTGATTTTGTAAATTGAAGTTAAGGAAATTTCTGCCTATAATAAAGTTTGTATATAATAAACAGTGGGATATTTGTGTAAATTAGTTTTTGCTAGATACATTTTCACATCTTCAAACTTCAGATATTATGTGTATTCTTTGCCCTAGCTTACAGCTACTTATAAAACCCTGCACAAGTGATAGCAGGAGTAATTTAAAATCAAAAAGACATTCTATCTGTATCTGTGCAGCACTGACTGTATAACAACACGGAAAGTATAAAAATCAGAAAGACATTACATCTTTGCAGGTTATATGTTACTAACATCTCTGTGTGACTAATTTGATGTGACTCAGACTCCTCATAAAAGATTTGTCATTCTGTCAATTGCATTTCAACTGCATTAAGTGACAAAGCTGGTAAGCTCTCTGTTAATGGTTGGAAAGAACATGTTGTGATTGTGTGATTGAATTTTGGAAATACTGACTAAACATTTTTTCATATCTTCGTAGCTGGGTAAATGGAGTGATAAATGTCTCTAATTTCAAAACTGCAGTTTCAGGAAGATTAAAAACATAGCAGTACTCCATCAATTATCAATTATAACGTAAGCTGTGTGCAGGATGACTTTTTGATCTGAAGCTTGCAAACCTAAAATACAGAATAATTTTAGATGCTACCTTCTTTAAATAAGAAGGCATGCAAAAGACAAGCAATTAGGTGCCAGTTGCTTTATTGAAGCTCATTTCAGAATTTTTTTAACCAGTTTTCCACTGAAATAGCTCAAGGTAGAAATGATCTCTAAAGTCAAAACCTTGTTGCCTTTAGGCATCTCTTGCAATTCAAATCAAAAGCAACATAATGAAACTACTGTTTTCTACAGTCATTGTTAATTACAAATTATTCCATAATGCTTCGCTGGAATAACTGAATAACTGAATTTTATCTTCTGACACAGTATTAAAAAATAGTTTTGCAGTATGGAGAGGGCTACTCTGAGGAGATCTAACCTAAGATGCAGAAAAATACCATGGCTTCATGATGTATGTGTTAAATACTTCTCTAGAACTACAATAATTGTACCATATCAATAAAAATCATTCAAGTGAAAAATCCTATAGTACTGAAAATAAGAGTATGATAAGGCAAAAATGAGGAAGTGACTGAGCTCTCACAACTGACATACCTGATGTCTTAAAAAGTCGCCAGAGGATTTAATTCTATCATTTCTGTGCACATTGTCAGTTAGGTACTGCTTTGGTCAGGTGGCCTAATGAAGCTCAGTGATTAAAACAGGGCTTACACACGAAGGGTTCGTGATGATTTGGTGTTAAGGAGGTAAATCACCATCTTTAGGAACCATGGCAGAAGTCAATGTAATTGGAATTATAGCACAGCAAGTTGAGCCTATGCCCCCATGTCAGCAGTAGGGAAATTCAGCAGGGAAAAGGAAAGTGCCATACAAAACCAAGGTCTGTCTGGGAATGGTGGGCAAAGAGCCCCTGTGCCTTTGAGGGCTGGCTTTTCAGAGGATTAAAGAGGGATTTAAATCTCTGTGTTTGAGAAAAATGAAGGATGGCAAGGAAGAGCCTCCTTCTTCATGTCTGTGAATATCAGGAAGACCTATTTTTTGGATATAATTCTGAGTTCGATCAGGAACCTGGTTTTTAGAGATTCATTGGTATATATGTTGTGATGATTTTGTCTGAGCTGCTGGCTACAGAAGTCTGGTGCCTTGGAATAGGTAGAACGAAAAATGGGCGAAATCATTGGTAAAAGCAACTTAGCACTAACATAGCTTTTCTTTCTTTAAAAGCAGCTGAGAAGCTTATGAACTTGAGAAGCCTACGCATTATTTCATAATGTGTAATATGCTCATGTGTGGAATTGCTTATTAACAGTGAAAACAGTTGAACGGTTTAGGAGAACTTTTTTGCAGTAAAGGAGAGGAACATTTCTCCTCTTGCTCAACTTCCATACATCTGTAGGTTTTTTTCTGTGGATAGCCACGCTCATGGTGATCGTGATGCTACACTGCTTTGCTGTAATATGAGAGCTGGGAAAGTCTGTATTGTTAAGTGGAAGATTTCCATGGCTTTTGCCGGTTAATCTGGCTTTTGCTGTCACTTCTTTCCCTGGCAATGTTAAATATATTCCCTAATTTTACAGTTTTTTATATCTATGAGTTGAGCTATTATTCAAGAGTTCTGCTTTCACTCACTTACTAATTGCAGTAACCATAAAAAGCTCTTACTAACTGCAAATTACCTATCATTGTACTCAGTTGTTTGAAATTACTGAAGCATTTCTCAATTTATGAGCTCTGCAAGGATATAAACTCAAATACTTTAAAGAAGTTATAACCAGTCCAATAGCATTCATCAAAACTTACTCATCAGGTGGCTTGTTACACCACCTGTTACATTTATTCTGTTTTTATAAATCTACATAATAATTATTGTGTCTTTATACAGTGGCATGTGCCATTTCATAGCAGCTCCTTTCTCTTGGATAACCTAATAGCATCAGGCTCCTTTAACATCCACACATTTCCAAGAGCCCAAGTGCTACAGATCTGGATTTATGATTTATAACTTCAGCCCTCTCGCACTCTGGCAGCGATGGCATTATGGTTCAATTAAAAGTCACCTATCAAAACAAAAACTGGCATGTTAAATATGACAAAAGCTTGTCCTGACAACACGAGCTGCTTGGCAAAATGATGAATTGGTGCTCTGTGAGGAGCAGAGTTATAGCCTAGAGTTCACTGTCCGCAGTTTAATTAGGCAGGAGGAGATCCATCAGAGAACCGGGATGCAGATTCTGCTGAAAGCAACTTATCTCAGGTCTCTGGTAGGTGTTAGGGTTTAGGAGGTTTTTTGGTTTGTCCCCCCCCTCTCTCCTTCAGGCAAAGAATTAATTAGGAAAATTTGGAGAGAAACAGACAAAAAGGATTGGGAGAAAATTTCATTTACTGCTTTAATGACTGTACAGAAAAGATGAAAGGTTCCCTTCTGTAAGAATTTGCATTAAGGGGACTAGACGTCTTGAATTTATAAGAAATATGAAAAACAGTAAATCAACAAATACATCATACAGAGGCACGGAGACCGGACTGCTGAATTGTTATATGATTAGTTTTATAATAAGGGGATGGTTTGTCATAAGGTGAGGTTAACACAGGCTTGAAACTGCTGCTAATGAGTGTTTTAACTGATTTCTAGTCTACACGTGCTTGAATATAAAACTGACTTTGGCCTTCTAGCTTTAAGACATTTCAAAGTTCTTTCCAGAGCAATGACTGAAGGAAAAGAGAGTCTAGATCTTAACACTAAACTGTGTGTTTTGTCTGAAGCCCTTTTGCCTTTAAAGCCACAACCATGTGTAGGGCAGGCAGAGACAAAAAAAAAAAAAAAGATGGAAAGTTGTGAAACTAAATGAAGATACTCTTTACAGACTGTGCTTTAAATTAAGAATTGCAAAGGAATGCAGTGTTGCGTGTTTGCTGAGTAAAACTGGAAAGCACCTTTTGGACTTTTGTAGACTAGTGCAGGTCTGAAAGCATTCTGACGTGATAATGACACAATCCTCGCACTCCATGTGAGTGTGCAAATGCTCAACTCCTTTTAATGGGAACTGTGCAGCTAATGCTGCCTTTGAATAGTGCAGTTCAAAAGTCAATGTCAGACCAAATCAATGCATTTATATTCTTTTACAACAGATTTAAACATAGTCTTAGGATTTAATGTGTTTGAAATTGAATAGACTTCTTGCTTCTACTTACCTCTACTTGGAAGCTGCAGAATTATATTCTCTTCTGGGACATCACAACCTACCATTTGGTATCTGTTCTAGGTGTTTCTGTGGTTTTTCTCATCTATTTGTATTGGATATTACTAGTTTACAGTTGTTTCTGATTTATATTTGCTTTTTGATAGTGGTCCACATGGAGAGGTCCTCCACGCACTGTAGGACAGCCAACACCTTGGTAGGACAAGTCCCATTCTTGGGAATGCTTTGCCTTTCCAAACTATTTAGTGGTGTTGAATCTTTTTTTACAACTACAAAGATGCTTCTCCCTGCCGACCCCTCTTCTGATTTCCTTGGTTTGGTGCTGTTCGTCTTAAGACTCTTCCAGTGCCTAATTTTTTGGTGACAAAGGGAGTGGGGATGGGAACTGAAATGACAGATGATGAGTGGCAGACAGACAGTGGATGGAAGCCTGGCTCGGCTACAGTACTGCTGGCTGCTTGATGTAGCGCACTACAGTGATTTGATGTGATGGCAATCCCCGTTAAATAGTTAGAAGATTTTCTCGCTTGTCGTTTTGAGTAGAGCTGGCCAGAATTTTTCTGATGGAGTGTTTTTTCAGTTTGAAAATGCTGATTCATTTAAAGTGAAGTGTTTTGTGGAAACGTGACAATCTCAAGAGATTTACATTAAGAAATGAGAACGCTTCATTTTCACTTTTCAGAAAGAAGCAGTAGAATCTTCCATTTCAAACAAAACCCCAACTTTTTGCAATTTATTAAACTTTATGTGGTATGTATAGTATTCTTCTGCTTGCAAATATTAGAACTGAATCTGGTATGAAATATTTTGCTTACCAAAAATGAAATATTTTGAATAATCAAAATATTTTTGAGCATGTTATTTCATTTAAATATTCTTCTTTTTAGCATTTTTTTCAATTTAAAATATTTTTGGTAAAATTGTACTAAGATTGAAGTCTCACAATTACTCTTGGAAAATAAGTTCATAATTCTTTTATTCTGAGCCTTGTAATTGATCCTTGAAAATCCTGTTGAAACAGATTTTTACCTTTTGTTATTTATTGCATTTCATGTCTCTTAGTGTGTCCCAAAAAATAACTTCAAGGGATGCTTTTATGGATCATTTTGTATTTTTCCCCTTTGTTGGTGACCTGCAAAATGAGTTTTGGTTATTTCTATAAAATCCAGGGATCAGCCTCTAAAATGAAATAGGTTTGTAGTATTTTCACACCAGAAATTACTTTAAAGTTCATTTTCATTGCCATGAGGTAGGGGCTCTCCTCATGGAAGCTCTCCTGTTGAACCTCTAAAATGTCCCACCTCAGGTCCCATTGTTCTTCGTGAGATGCTTTCAGAAGCGCGTATTTATTAGACTTAGTGTGGCTGCATGTTAAAAGTTTTTTTCTCCACAAGCAGCAAAATTGGGGGCATATCTAGTGAAAACAGAAGGGAATGTTCAGCTTATTGAGCACACACTATGGGCTCAACTGCGAAGCTATAGCAGAAGTCATTGCAAAGTCAGTGTTTGCTGCTTGTTACTGCATACCAAACAGGGGTGGTGGCTGACCTTATGGTGAACAATGAATAGGAACTGAAGCACAGTCTTTCCATGGTATAAAGATCTGGAAGGACAACAGGAGTTATTATTTAAAAAAAAAAAAAAAAAAAAAAGCTACAATCAAAGCTACAGATACTTCTCACTTCCCTCCCTGGCACTAGCATATTGCTCCAAGGACATTAGAGAGATGGGCTCCATGAGCCATGATATCAAGTGCCAGGCATGCTGCGGAGGAATTGAATGCATCATTTGCTTTCTTCTGGCACCTATTTGGATGCCTGGAGAGGAGCTGTGCCGTTCCCAGTTTTCTCAGGGGAACTGTAGGTCTGTTACTCTCTGAGCAGTACAATGTAGCCTTGACTTTAACATTATGAAAATTCTTTCTTAAAAATAATAAATAATTAAGAGAATCTCATAATTAGAGGTTTTGCTAGTCTCAAATACAGCCATTCCTCTTAATCTAAGAATTTTAAAACGGAATTCAGGTTTTGGATACACTTATAAATTTTTGTCAACTTTTTGAACTTTGAGGAAAGTATAGCTGAGAACAGGAAACATTTCTGTTAAACACCATTGTTTAAGGACTGGTGGACTTTTCAACATTTTCATTCGTTCATTTTGTAGAATTCTTTGATTGGTACTATTTCAGGAGAATGGCATATCTAGCCTGTTCCCCAGCAATGACTCCACATACTCTATATAAATCAACAGACTTACTTCACAGGATATGTTTTTATTGAATACACTAATAACAAGACTAGAACAGACACATTTAGCTCAAGTTTTCTTTTCAAATATGATAGTTTTCAGTTTCTTGTCTTTCCCCTCCCCTCAGAGCATTCTACCTTCTCCCAGTTTTTCTGAACTACTGCACTATATTGTGTCTCTAGAAAGGTGAGTTAGTTGAAAACATCACTAGGCTAATGTAGCCTTATTGAAATAATAAAGGCTGTAAATGTTCAGTGAGATTGGACAGAATACTTTTTGCAAGTTTAGACTATAATAATATGGTCTATGGCTGCATGCATATGTGTTTGGAAGAGCTGGTTCTAATTCTGAACTTCTAGGTTCTCAGTAGCATTTCAATTTCTACTAAGAATTATGTGAATTTTTATTTTCTTTTATGTCTCATAATAATATATTTTTGGAATATTTATAAAAAGTGATTTTGTGTTTGCTCTTGTTTAAGATGGTTTGGATGCATAAGGCTGCATCATGCAACCTGATCATGTAAGACACAGCATGTTCTTTGAATTTGAATGTAATACATAAGAGATTGCAGTTTTTTCTGTGTGAGTCTGAGCCAAAGAAAATATATTTCCCTATATCAGAGTATTAAATTGATTGCAAAGATAATATCTTCTAAAGTGGCATTTATGATCTTATCCTTTGATCACTTTCAAATGTATTTGTGCCACTATCTTTCTTTGTATAGTTATAAACCATGGAATGAAACTAAATTAGGAAATTAGTAAGGCCATTCCCATTCAATTTGATCTGCAATGGGTCAAATCTGTAATGAATAGTGTCTTGCAAAGAAGTGGTGATTTAAAGTCCCTAGAAAAGCAACTTAGCTAATGTTGCTCAATCCAAGATGAGGGAGTTATATGGTACTATTTTAATTGCTTTATTTAATTAACTAATACAAAGGGACACTGTAAGGTAATAAATGTAATATGTTTATTTAAATATACTGGGGGTCATATATACTGCTTTGCTTAAATATGAATTAACAACATTCAGTGTCAAATTATGAGTTTTGTTCTTTGAGATGAAGTAAAATAAACTAATTCTTTTGAGCTTCATACAGAGTGTAGGTACAAGTCAAATACTCATAGATAAATGCAAACCCCTTATTGTAAGAAATACTTAGAAATACTGGCTTCAAAATAACTTTCATAGTGATATTACAAAGGAATAATAAAGTATATCAAATAAATTTGATTAACAGTAAAATGATACAATTTTATTTTAAATATCAGGAAACATTTTTGAAAAAAGACAACTAGCAAAGCATATAAATTGCTATATCAAGTGAAAAATAGTGTTTTCTTTGCATAAGGTTTTTTCTCTTTTATTTGGCAGTCACTTTCATATCATGTCAACTAGTAATATCAAATACATCCAGTACTTAAGTTGTTTTTCACAGTTGTGCAGTCTTTAACAGGAACTTACCAAGTAATCTTACCTTTCCCCTCTGGGTAAATCATTGCAAATCTGAACAGCCCTGTTTGGTTAGGCAGATCTTCCATATTGTCTTCTTGGTGCACGGGAGATATTCCTGAAAAGTACTAAAACATGGGGTCAGGCACAGGGAAGTGGAAGATATGGAATACAAACACGGGCAAGACTTGCTTATTTATTATCTGAACATCTTTCACCCAATAAGACAAACTACTTCAGATAGTTTGTGCTGTGTTATTCAGTCACAGTCGGGTGAGGTAAGAACCTTTACAACTGATACAGAAAGACTAGAAATGGCATTGCCTGCATAGCCTTACCGAATTCTGCAAGCACTTGTGCCCATGAAGAGCTGCAGTTCAACTAAACGAACCAATTATCTGCATGGATTGTGCCAATAAGCCCGAGCCACAAACTTCAGGACAGTTTTCTATTTCCTTTTTTATATTTTACATATAAATGCTTTGGCTACACTGGAAGCAGGGGCTGAGGGTGGGGAGAGGTTGAGTGTGGGGTATCTTCCCCACAATTCACGTACCACATTCCCCTTGCTAGGCTCTGGATAAAAAAACAAGCAAGGGAAGCACTTTTCTTGGTAAAAATAAAGAAATAAATAAAAATCATTGTGTTAAATCTGCTTTTCTTAAGAATTTAATTGAGGAGCTATTAAAGTTTTAATACTATTAAAATTTAAGTACCCCTGGTATTCATGATATGGAGTAAACAATATGCTGCAGTCATTATTGCGGTGTTTTGATAGGCATTGTTTTATCATTTTTAGTGGCATTTTCTTGGGCTTTTTGCTTACTTCTCTATGATGTTTTAGATACTTATTCTTTTACATAGAATTTTTGGGGGAGAACAAAATCTTCAGAGTCTATGCAGCCTAATTTGTCAAGGCCAAAATATTACTGCCATAGGACAGCTGGGTGATTAAAGCTGGGTATGTATTTTAGTACCTTGTGAATCAGGATCTGTGTAGATAGAATTTGCCACAGAGCATGGCAGAAAGAATTGTGCAGCTGAATTATGTGACCCTGGTGTGATTTAATCACTGTTCAGTTGCAAGAAAAATGTTGTTCTTAGCAGATGACTCTGCTCACCAATAGATCTGAATTTGTCTCTAAGCTGGTACGGATAGCCTTGTTTTGGAAATCCAGTTAACAGTAAACAGCTGTTCACACCCCATTGCAGTTTCCCAACAAAACACATGGGACTTTATTGTTCTTTCAAGACTTCTCAGCTGGATGAATTTATGCCGTAAATTAATAACTGCAGGCATCCATGCTTGTACCATAGTCACTGTGAATAATTGATAGTGCTTACAAGTTTTGATGATTTAGTATCTGGGCAGGCAAACACTCAGAATGTCATATGTTTTGTAGGCAAAGATTTATTTAAAGATCGAAATTTATCTGGATCTTCAAAATGACAAACTCAGTGCAAAAAGATTTTGACAAAGCATTGTTTGTCCTTCTCTGTATCGAGTGAACTATCATATTCTAAAAACATAGTGATTGCAGTAGCAGAAAACACTTAAATCAAACAATATGAGTATAATATCATCTTGTAACAGGATCCCTTGTGAACCATCTCCAGTGTTCAACGAGGTATTTTAGGGTTTAAGGTCCAAGTAGTTTGTGTTGCTTTCTAGTTGACTTTCCACAAACCATATGGCATTTGATGTGCATTACTTTTACTCGTTGGTTCTTCTATCTGTGTAAATATATATTCAGATACAAGTGCCTTGCAATTATTCTCCCAGGAGGAAGGATTACTTTCACTCGGTAATGCAATAGTCACCAAGTCTTTGGAGCCCTCCAAAACTGCTGTTATTAATCTTGTTTTTTTATATTTGCAGTTTAAACATAAATGTGACCTGTTGAGCAGAGGCGGCTGATCAATATCACCCAATAACAGTGAGGTAGGTTTGGGGAACTAAAATGTTGCTTAACAGTGTCAGGATTCACCTAAGCTGCATCTCCCACACTTTCCTTATGTGTCCTCTGTGCCAGGCGTCAGTGCAGTGGGTGGTTTTATCTGTAGGAATGGTCTCCCCCTTTTTTTTTTTTTTCCTTTTTTAATTTATTTATATGCCTTACACATAAATGTCTCTGAAGATGAATGGGAGTGGTTTTTTGGGCTTGGTTTTCTGACAGTATACAGAAAATATTAGGCAAGCTTATTTAGTCTGCTTCCTCCTATCTGAGCTACATCCAATTTGTCCCATAGGTTTCCTGAAATGGAGTGAATTTTCATTTTCCACTCTCAGATTTTATTCCCAATCTTGGCCGTGATTCTGCTAGCAGTAGTCCGAGACATTACTGAAAGCACCACATCATAAAAATATGCTGGTTAAAGGCAAATGTTACTTATAGACTTATGCTTCAGTACTTCTTCTGATGAAGAAACTAATGAAACATTAAGTTTAAAATAGGAAGTTTCCTGGTTAGATAAATGATAATATAGTTTTGGACGGAAGAAATTATTGTCCTCTGTCAGCATTTCTGCTTGAAAAATGCTACGGCAATCAGTATTCCCCATATCTACCAGCTATCATGGTTCTGAGAGTGTGAATATTCTGTAGATAAAATGTTTCCATATAAACTTTACTTGTTTTGTAGCTGTGGTACAAAAGGAGGCTTGAAAAAATATCTTCCTTTTGCAATTAGCTTTCATTTATTTTGTTTATGCTTGTTTAATAATGCTAAATTTACAGTTCAATTTTTTTTTAAAATGTTACTGCTTTCCAAATAGAAAAAAAACTAATGGTGAGAGTGTGTTTTCAGCTCTGATTGCTGAGAGAGCCAGAAAAAGAAAATGGCCTGCTTCAATTATCAAAATGGTGCTTGCTTTGATGAAGCAACAGAGACTACTTATGAGAAATGATCAAAACAGGTTTTGAAAGCAAACAAACAAAAGGAAGGCTGAAAAAAAAGTGTTCTTGTCGCTAGGTAGCCCGAGTTCAGTTTGTTAAAATACTTGCTAGCACAAGGAAAGTGCAGACAAACTGAGTTAATGTAATTAAAGCCTTGTCACTTATTGGGGAAAAAACATCTTTTTCTTGAAAGACGATTTCATGGCCGGAAGCTACATCCAGGTTAAAAGCCATCTAGATTAACAGAACAGATGCTTTGCCTCTGTTTACAGGCTTGGTGCTCAGCTTGAGCAATTGATGAGAGATCAACGTTAATAAGCAATTTTTTGATGGGAAACAGCACAGCAAGTTATTGAGTGCAAGTCAAGATCTGCTTTATACAAAAATGCTGAAGAAAAAAATATTTTTAAATGTTAGGAAAAAAAATAATATAGAACTGAATAATACAAGCATCCTCCTGTGTCCCAGTCCTCATTAATTGTTCTAATAATGTTTTAGGAATCAGTAGGTATCTCTAGAATAAACTAAAAAAGTACACAGCCAACAACAAAAAGGGAAAAAAGTATTTTCTTTTACTGCCTTTTGCCAAAGACTTTGCCATGGCACTTCAGGGTTGAACATGCTCCTATAACAGCCATTAGGATATGTTTAATAGTGATGGTACCAGATAACTCATTCTTCTAATCACCCACTTTCCCTCATCCCTTCAATGGTAATATTAGAGACTTGATTAAAATAAAAAAAGGAAATATTAAAGAATTTTATAATGATTATAAAGTATATAAGCTAACAGCTGTAATAGTGCAAGACTCAAAATGGAAATAAAGGGTTTGGAGAAATATTTTAAAAGAGCAATTTAGATGGCAGCTACTTGGGCTGTGTCTCCACAGTCAAAAAGAGTAGGGAGGTCAGCAAAAATGGCAAAATGGAGTGTCTGGAGAAGGAAATACATTTTTTTGAAATAAATTTCCTTTGCAGATATCACAAAGTAAAGAGCTCATTGATGTTTATAGACTGAACAAAGGATCTCAATTTGAGCCGATCAAGAGGTAATCAGATCAATGAGCCAGTCTGAGAGTCACATACTGAACGGAGCTGGCTGCTCAAGCAAGCAGCTGTGTACAGCATAGTACAAGAGCTACGTGCTTCAGTAAAAGCCTTTTCCACATTATGTAAAGCTAGCAGAGTACCTTATTTCGAGAGAAGAGTCTGTATGTGCAATCCAGGGAGAAAGGAGTTAGCTCTGATGCTCACAGTGAACAGACTGCACCGCCTGTACGGGCACCTAGCACAGACAGCAGGGCATATTTTCATATCAAGAGTGGAAAATAACATTTATCTGGTCATAAATTGATATTCCGGTCTTCAGATACTTAGGTTTCAGTGTTTGTCAAAGTATATAGAGCTCCTATATTTGACTCAGTCGAACTGAGAGCCTTTATGAGAAAAATCATCTGATATACTGTCTTTTATTAACATAAGAAAACTCTTATTATAAGTCACTGACAGTTACTCCTTTGAACAGATGACTGCTTTGAGTATGTGTCATATGTAATGAACTGAAGGTTGTTCTCATGAGGTAGTTTCTGCTGTCTTCGTTTTGCTGGTTACCAAAAAGATTATGTGATATGCTCTTTGGGTCAAGGTCTGCAGGCTTCAAGACTTCTGGATACACGGGGCAACTGTCCAGTGAATTTCAAGGGAAAGAACCTACTTCTGGTGTTAACCTGCTTCTTAACCTTTCAGATGAATCTGAAGGGCTGTAGATGATAGATAACTCTTGTTACCTGAAGATGTCCTATTAGTGTTATTGGAGAAGAAGAAGAGCGTGTGGTTTGTGTGTGCCTATGCATGTAAAGATACACAGGCATGTTGATGTGCAGATGTTTTGAAGGAAGAATGGTTGCGAAAACTCTAGAAGTCTGGTATGTGTCTAGCACATATTCCTAGGGAAAAGCAGACAGAAGCCAGGTACATTCATTGCATCTACTAATACGATTTAGTTTACAATGACCCTCTGAAATTAGACTTACCTATCCCCCTTTGGAAATAGTCCACCAGATAGACAGATGAGGGAACTGAGCTTTTTATTATCCTGGTGGAATATATGCAATGAGATGTAAAGCAGTGGATCCTGAGAAATGAAATGTAAAGCAGTGGATGCTGAGGCTGTGCAGATAACTGCTGCTGTCATCTAAATTGCCAGTTGCAATCAAAGCTTTTAAGATATTCATCCCAGTGCACTAAACAAATCTTCCTTACAAATGGGTGTCTGTATCAAATGATGCTTAAGATACCGAGGCAACTTTGAGATTATCCCGCAGGGCTTTTTTCCCCTCAGTCAGTGTGAATTTGCCCCTTGAAGACAAGTAAAGACTTAAGCTCAAGAGTAACATCACTAATCATAGTAATAATTTTCACAAACAGCCCTACATCTGGTAGCTAGGTGTAGGTAATCTCTGCAATGTGCAGAGACTCAGACTGTTCAAATTTTTCCTATGCCATTTTAAGACATCATCCATGCACAAGACTTCATCACCTCATTCTCTGCTCCTCTCTGGATTTCTCCGTGGCTTATTTCTGCATGCTCTCCATATTTTCTGTGCCAGTATCCAGCAGAGTCGTGTCTATAAACATCACCAAAGTAAAACCAAGATGAGTATCATCAGCTTTATTCCATCTGAATTTTCCATATTATGTATTTATATTATATTAATCATTGTATTTATAAT
>NW_010138555.1:0-14948 GCF_000699245.1 Pterocles gutturalis
GTTATGGCCTTTCAGTTATCGCTAGGTCTTAACCTTCCACTAACTCAGATCATAGTTCCAGCATTAATCTTAATTATGGTTTGTACACTGTCCGCTCTTCTATCTACAGTAATTCAGTTTGTGTTTGTGCTTAAAACAAAATAACAAAGGAGGAGATAACTGGAAAGAAATGTAGAAAATAGAAACAGTCTGGTATTAATATGCTAAGCCCTTTTCAAATTTTTTTTTGACTACATTCAGGCTTTGTACTAGAGGGACTGCTTTCAACTCTTGCTTGTATGAATTTTGAATTAAGCTGAAGGGCCATGTAGGATTTAGTTGGAGAGCAAAACGAAGCAATCAGGTGAAGAGCAGGGCAGAGGAAGGTTTGCTGTAATATAAAGTCTTAGACAAAGTTTTTCAATTTGAGTCTTAAGGACTATTTAAACAGCAGGATTTTGATTAATAACATCTATCTGCAGGTCCACTTTTTAATAGATTCAAAGACTAGCGTACACTTTAGTGCTTCACTCCCATTATTTCCTCATTTATAAAATTAAAGAAAACATTCCAATTGATTATTTGATGCTATTTATATGCTAAAGTACTTTACTGACTGGTAGAAAAGATTAGGAACTCCTTTTCATGTTGTCTATTATCAGCAATTTAACAGAACTAAGCAATCAATATGCTTCGTTTTTTGTTCTGCCTTTTTAATTAGTCTAAAATGCTAAAGGTAATTGGTTTCTTCATGCATATTTAAAGGCTTATTCGTTGCATTTTATGGCTAGGCGGAAATCATAGGTTTCAGTTTCGTATGAAATGTGTGGTTTCATTGACTAATTTTCAGGCACTTACTTTCACAATGGAATTAAACTCTGTTGTTCAAAAGTTTAATTCATTTTTTTTTTAAACATTATCTTGTTCCTTGTGAGTCATTAAGATATTTTACAAGTGGTGTGCTTCAGTAGTGGCAGCTTTATTGCCAGAGCCTCATTAGAGATACAGAAAACTGGGCTGATAATTTTTTGCTTTTAATTTTCATGTTATGTATTTTTCTACAATGTCTGTAATTGACTATCACATTAAGAAATCCTGTTGCTACAGTCTGAAAACTTGCATTATTTGAATCTTTTGAGTAGAGATTGCTATACTTTCCCTAGATCAGTACAGTCTTGCCCAGCCTGCATTTTTCAACTGTTCGGAAGGTGGCCAGGCAAGACTACCAATAACAAGAATACTTATTCTTTTTAAGACCATAATAACTCTGTATTTAATGTCAGGCTAGTGTTTTCACTCTGTTGTAAGGGATTAAAACACCTGGTTATGTGAAAAATAACTAATGTTTTAGGTTCGAAGTGTGTTAGGGTGTACTTCCTTGAAGACACTTCATTTTCTCTTTTGTTTCTGGGATCACGGTGACGGAATAGGATCTGCTGTATGTTTGGGCACTGTTGTCCGGTTACTCTGACAGCAATGCTGGACTGCTCTGAAGTTCAAGTCACTTGCCTGAGCAGAAATTTAACTTAATTCTTAAGTTAAATTATTCTTCAACGTTCTGGTCCTCTTAGATTCCTTTTGCAGGTTGATCCTCTCCCACCACTAATTAAACACACCAGTAATCAAAGGTGTTTTGCACCAGTGGGATCAGGTTCTTCTTCCAGCAGATTGTTTGTCCAGGGCCCTGAAAAAAAAAGCAAGAACTAGATATGAATAGTTAAGACCAATACTATTTCTGGCACACAGCGTCTGCTTGTATCTTCTGGTTTTGTCCATCAGTAGGATCATCCCATCAGCTATGCTGTTTTGAGAGTGAAAACCATTTCCTTCCTTCCAGATCTCTAGTCTCTGCACATAGCTAACTATAGATTCCAGCTTTCTAATGCTTATGAAGAGAAGTTGGCTTTCTGGGGTGTAAAATAACTTATTTCAATAGCAGGGGTGTCTTGACATGGAGATGTTTGCTATTTATATGATAGTAGCCCAAATGCTTTCACTATATCCAACTGCTTGTTTTTCCTCAAGCACTCTTGCGGATTCCTTTAGCTTTCATCAAAGCTTCGCTGGCGGTGGTATCCGCAGGCTATCCTTGTAAACAGGAATAAGAGTCTTTTATTAGATTCCTGTGTAGTTTTGTCACTGGTTTAGGAAATATTAAAACCCTGCCTTGGTTGTAGAGGAACTGATGAGCATCCCACTTCCTGCTCTTTCCTCTGCTATCTTTTCTGCTTAATAATAAAATATTTCCTTTTTCAGTCACTGCACAGATAGAGAAGGGTAAGAATGGCTACATGCAACTGTTGGGCCTATTGTATATGACTTTCCTTGCAGACAGAGTGGCCTCGTGGTCATTTTTCCACTTAGGCTGGTTTCCTTGACCTTATAGCAGCCCTTCTCTGACCTAGTGTGCGTTTTGGTAACGAGAGATCTATTTGAATAGGCTGTATTTCCTTCAGGTTTTGTTACTCCTCTAACTGGTCTTTGGATAGATGCCAAGCGTGGTGTAAGACTTGTAACACGGGAGTGTTAGAGCACAGACAGAGGGTGAAAGGGAAAGAAGGAAAATTCTCTCCCCAGCAGGGGAGAGAATGGGAAGAGCAAAAGCAAGAAAACCCATGGGTTGAGATAAAGATAGTTTAATAAGCGAAGGAAAGTGGTGAGAGGGGAGAAGTAATGCAAAGACAATCACTCGCCACCTCCCACAAGCTGACTGAAGCCCAGCTGGTCTCTGAGGAATGGCTATGTGCCAGTCTTAACTCCCCCACACTCAGCTTTTATCACTGGGCATCATGTTATATGTTATGGAATATCCTTTTGGTCCGTTTGGGTCAGCTATCATGGCTGTGTCCCTTCTCAGCCTCTTGCCCACCCCCAGCTTATTTACTGGAGGGGGGATGTAGGGAGGAAAAAAAAATAGAGAAAGCCTTGATGCTGTGCAAGCACTGCTCAGCAATAGCCAAAATTCTGGTGTGTTATCAACACTGTTTTAGTCACAAATCAAAACCACAGCCAGCATACAGGCTGCTGTGAAGAAAACATAACTCATCCCACCAGACTCAGTGTACCTGCTCAGCCCTCAGCTCTGGCTGATGAAAGCCCCCTGGAAGTGCTTTTTAGAAGAAGTAATGAGATTTGTGTGTGGTATATACCTGTTAAAGAAAGGAGAAGGTATGGGTGACGTGTCAAATAATCAAAGTTTCTGTGAAGCACCTGTTTGATTCCTTTTCAACTTAGAGTGCGTTACTTAAGTTTGTTCGTGTAGAGTTTTAATTCGGCATCTAGTTCTTTTTTATATAATGTGGCTGTGTCTCACATTTTCATAGTCTTCTCGGATTGTAATTGGTCTATGCTAGTTTACATGTTTTCTCTAGTACCTCACTGCTCATCGTCCCTTCTGCTTCCACATAATAAATACACTGAGCAACCCTGTAGCTGCTATCAGACTCTCTAAATCTCTTATGATATAATGAAAACAGGCTATTTATTTTCTTCATATTCCTTTTGTCATGGAACACGACAGCAATCTGTCTCCCTGTGCTTTGATAGTCTCTTGTGAGACTTAAAAATGGTATAAATAATCCAGTTCTTCATCTAGCACTTCGACACACTGAAAGAATTTTATATAGGAAGACCATTTTTCTTTTAGTGGCCCTGATGTTTACACTTAGTCATATGATTTGCTAGCTATTTCAGACTGTAGATTTATGTGCTATGAAGTGAAGGAATTATTTGTCTAATCTCAGGAAACTGAAGTCTCCCTAATTATAAATCTGACTTACTATTTTGCAGTCCTTTGGAATAGTAGTCTCGCTTAATGAGAGTGTGCACGATTTTGTTAATAGTTCAGCTGTTTCACTGCTAAATTCATTCCAATAGCTCATGATGGATGCTCTGTTTTATTTAGAAGAATGAGCATTGCATTCATTAGGCAAACTTCATTAAATTTGGAGCTCAATCAACTAGAACTATAATTGTATGGAGAGGAAACTTCCTAATCTGACATTTGTAAAACTGAGCCCTTTTGGAATCTGTTATTGTTGTATGCAACATGACGAACGGAGCCTTTGTATTGAACAGAAGCAGACCCTGGGAGGAGTGCCTTCAGCTAGGAGAAGTGTTATTTTCTATTATAATGTAATTGTTTTATAGCCTTTTTTGCCACAGTGAGACATCTGCTCTCTCTGTATCCCAAGCAATAACAGATCAGACTGGCTGAGGTGGTAGTAAGCAATGTATACTCCTCTAAACTGTTATCACATTGTTCAGAGTTACTTTATTACTTTTCAAATTACATCTTCTGCAGTTTAAGTCCAGGAAGATTATCCTCTTGTCCTTTAACGTAAAATTTATGGATGTTAGTATGGCTATGAAAGGAAAAAAAACATTCTCTGTTGTGAATTAAAAATTATTTCTTTTTGTGACTTCAGATTGACTGGTTTGTATCAGCGTCAGGAGGGGGGAAGTACAGCTGCCTATCCGTTGTAGTCTGTTTTCCCTATAGCACCACTGTGACCGATGCAGGCCAGTGATCTTTGAACACTTGCCGTTTCTTCCTGCTTTAGATTTCAGCTGCTTGCCTTGCTGGTAGTTTAGTGCATTTTCAGGTGGAGGAGGTCAGCTGTGACATCATTGCTTGTTCTGGTTAGGTTGGAACAGTGGAAGCTGTTATTGAGGAACAAGTTAAGAATGACATACCCTCCGCATAGTCCTCCAAGAAAGAAGCTGAGAGCAATTAATTTGAATCTCTAGCCCAACCTATTGTAGCCCACAAATGGTTTTAAGTTGTACGTATCTAGCAGCACGGGGCAGCCAAGGTGCTATGTTAAGTCTGTTGTCCTCTGTGTTGCCTTAAGTCCAGCTCTGCCCTCTAATAGGCACAAGACTTTTGGGCATGAACTCTGCATTTTGGGCTCTTCCCCCTCAGTGCCCAGGAGGAAGGAATTAGCTTTCTTTATGCTGCCTGATTGACACTAAAGGAAGAAGACTGTGTAGACAATCTGTTGCAAAATATTGACTTGTCATCTCTTGGCCTTTTGGAAATGTATTCAGCCAAACAGGTTTAAAAAACAGAGATTGTTCTTCTGAGTCTTCCTCAAGGAAGAATTGCTGATGTGCAGTTAGGATTATTTACCATATATTTAAGAAGAGAAAGGAAAAATAACCCAAAATGTGATTGAAATAGCCTACTTATTCATAAGAAGGAAGAAAAATGAATGTGTTATTATTGGTTAGGATACAAATGTTGCCCTTAGGTACCATTTAGGGGGAGAGCATGGTAAGAAATAGTTGAACTCTCACTTAAAGTCTAGAAACTCTTCATTATACTGTCCTGCATCTCGGGAACAGGCACCCATCACTGCTCATGGAGGAGGCATGCGTGAGCAGAAGGGGCTTTGCTCAGTCATGTTTTGTTGGATGTTTGTGGGTCTAGGAAATAAAAATGTAAAAGACAGGAGCAAGGGGCAAAAAGACAGCAGGAGGGAGAGCTTGAATCACCTATTGAGTGTGGTCCAGACAAAAGCTTAAGAGTATGAACATACACCTTTAATTGACTCAGCAGAAATGCTGAGCAAGTCTGGTTTGCTCTATTGGACTGCATTTAGTTCTGTGGCTGCAAACAATGCTGGAGAATCTTGTGTGAAACAGGTTGTCAGTCAATCCCCATAGGAGACTACTGGTTTAGGGGAGAACTCTGTGTACTGGGTTGAGGGCTCACTTTTAACACAGTGAGTATGAAAGCAAATTTCTTGTCTTTATCTGGTGAAGTTGTATTGTTCAGTCACTAGAGGGTGTGTTAGGAAACTATGGATACTTTTGGTTGATTCTGGAGAGAGCTCTGTTCCAGCAATACTGGCCTTTCCACTCTCAATTGTCTATCTGGATGCATTTATTGGATTAATGGGAAAAAACAATCATGGGCTTTTGCATTTCCATGGCCTTTTTTCATGGTTCTGTGTGGAGAACTCAATGAGAAAAGTTTAGTTTAAATTTGTATTTTTGAAGGTATTTTCTGGAGGGCTGGAAAGCAGATATTCTTGTCCCCAACATACTGCTGTCTTCCCTTTTGGACACTTGAATGTACTTCTGAGATCTTGAAAACCATGGATGATTGTAGAACGGTATCTGAACTTTTTTTCTGGGGTGAGGGGGGATGACGACACACTAATCCATCCCGATGCAATGCATTGTCCTCACTCTGTGCCAGTTACAGAATATGAGAGGTTACTGATGTGGTTATCACTGTGTTTAAATTAGAAGGTTGTTATTTTTTGAAACTATTAGAAGAGGAGCTTTCAGGATTTCCCAAAGCTATTATCCCTATTCACTCAAACACAATTGGTATTTGAAAATGTTATCAATGTGATTTAAATAAAGGAACAGGAATTACTTTGAGCGCTATAGCAATATAACACATTTCATCTTTAGGTGAGAAATACCTTGTCACCTAATACTGAAGTTAGTCCTCATTTTGTGGTCTCATTTGCATATTTTTGAAGTGATAAGTTAGATAAGAGTCACATTATGTTTATGAAAAGGTAAGAAGTTACGTGCATGCGGTAACTCTAGCTCCGCTCAAAGCGAACTCCACTTCAGCACAAGGAATGGAATTTGTCATTTAGCTGAAGGCGTTAAACCTCAAAGTACTTGCACACCATGATGAATTAATTTCCTGTGAGTTATGCCTGGTGGCCAATTTGTCAAAGGATGTCTTTTAATTAATCTTACTGAAAGGTAGTGTGTCCCCATCTGTACTTGAATATTCTTAACAAATACCACTGACTTAGGGATTTCCATATTAGTTTTAAGTTAATGAAAGCAGATGTGTGGCTATTTTTGGAGAAATTAGTTGGTTATTACTTTGTCAGAGACTTGTGTTTAATTCTTGTTATTTGGGGAAAGAAACCTCTGAAAATGGAATTAAGCTTTCATGTAAGTATCAGTCATTAGGTGTGTAAAAGAAATGCAATGGTGATGATGGCTTCATCTAGTTATTGTTATGCTTGAGGGAAAAAATATCTCTAAACATGTAAAAAATCAGAAATGAATTAGTAGAAACAATCAAGCAGCAGCACTGTGGCTGTAGAGATTCCATTATGGATAAAATTAGAAAAATAAAATTGGCTTAACTTGTTAGGAGACTACTGCCACTAAATTGCTAATCATATTGTTACTGCACTGTTTTATAGAATACTGGTATGAACAGTAAAATTTGGCTACTGTCTTAGGGCATAGAAAGTTTTATGCACTCCACGAAAATAAACCTATGGTAATTCTTGCTTTGCTCTAGAAATAGAGACCTCTGCCCAGTAACAACACCAGCTTAGGTTAGGGTGGCCTAGGTAGGTCAAGGCTAACATGGTCAGTGGTTTACCACCTGTTCATCCCATCTCCCTTGTACAAACTGGTGAGTCACTCATCAGTCAGCTCTAAACTGTTGCTGTTTATGTGAATGGCATCAGGCCAAGCCAGGGTGTCTGTGCCCCCGCGTCCATGCTTTCAGTAGGTGGCTTCATAATTGCCAAACTTTGATCCTCTTATGTAGCTGAGAATTCCTTGCTCCTTTTTGCTTATTCTTTCTACTGTCATCTTTGTAGTAACTTTGCTTTGCTACTGCTTGGGTTAATTTCTCATACTGGTGATATTTAAGAGAAGTCATGTAATAATCACTTGTAATAGAAGTCCTTCTTTTTGTATGTAGGAAACTCACAAATGGGTGCTACCATAGTAGATGCACTGGATACTCTTTATATCATGGGGCTTCACGATGAATTCAGAGAAGGACAAGAGTGGATTGACAAAAATCTTGATTTCAGTGTGGTGAGTAGAACTTGCCCTAATATTTCTCTAGTCCTTTTCACAGTGTTCCTCTTGCAGGGAGACAGAAGAGGTCTTTCAGCTGTAACTTACAAAACTAGTGATTCAAAGTGTCTGAAGTTCAGATGGAAGCTTTAGTGAAGTTCTCTGTGTTTGTAACTTTATGTATTCTGAAAAAAAGCCCAACCCTTTCACACTTTACTTATAAGTAAAAATACATCTGTATGTTGTATTTTCAAAGTACATCATCGGATAATGGAAGAAAGGGAAAGTGGTCAGTGAGTCCCAACAGGGCTTCACTGTCTGATAGTAGCTGAAAGTAACTGAGATGTGAAAGACAATTTCACCCCAAACCATGGTGTATAAATTACTTAATACAACCTCTTCTCCTCTCGTGTCCTTAAGATGTTCTAGCATGAAGAATGCCACTTGAGTTGTCTTAGACTCTGAACCTGTAGGTAACTGGAAGAATCTCCCAGTTACTCATACAGCATTTGACATCTAGGTGTGCTTTGGGTGTGCAAAGTTTGGAATTGTTAAATGGAAGAAATTACTCTCTTTTATCCTTGTTGATTAGTGTTCTCATTACTAATTTCAGGGCTGTGTCACAGACTCTGTAACAGAATTTGTATTTCAATCATTGCATTTGCCCTATGGTTCCAAAAATATTTTTTCATTCACTAATACACAGAATGAAATGTAGATATACAGTCAGAATTGAGCAGATGCCTGTTTTTGTTTTTATATTCTATCCTACATTTCAGAAAGGATTTGTCTGGGTTTTTTTTCCTTTTGTTTTGTACATTCACTGTCTGGCAAATGTTAAAGAAATTCTACTCTGCTTTTTTCAGTTAGTGACATATAATTATTCAGCCTAAAACGGAAGACCTTAAACATACCGGAGACAGTGTAGACAAAATGGTACCATTATGAGGGTGAACTAAATTACTCTCATAACTTTTCTCTGACCTGAGGCAATATCAATATAAAATTGCAGAATTAATCTAGGGTTTGGGTGGAAGAAATTTACATGACCCACTGGGGTTTGATTACAGCTTCCTATATTAAAAAGCATTTCTGAAGGTTAATGAGTTGTCTTATATATACCAGACTTGAGTGATTTCCTTATGGGTTGAAGCTTATAAATAAGTAAACAAATAAGTTGTTCTTCTTGGATTCTTTTACCAGGAAATAGAAATCATTGGTTTCACTCTACACTGTACCATTCCTTGTATGATTCATGATGTTAATAAGTATTGAGTGGAATTGTTGCTGCATTGTTGATATATTTCTTGTATCACCTGTATGTGAATAAAAATACATCTTTTACTAAAAATCTGTATTTGGGAGTATTTCAGACCTTAGACTTAATCATCAGCACTATTTGAGGAAATTTTTAAAGTATTCATATAATCTTTCTGAAACGAATCATATGTACAAAATGCATTCATTTTGGATACAAGTAAAATGCATGATACAACCACAGGTGCCATAGAAATAGTGTGAAAGGAAAGATACACATATAAATGTCACTTCAACTGTGTTCCAGTTGGTGGGTCAACATGTACAGTGTACATTCTAGTGACTTTTCTGGATAAAAGGGAGACAAATGGGGTGTATACAGGCAAAGGAGTGAACAGGGTACAGAGAGAGGTCGAAAGATGCTAAAGCTAGCTAGTTCCTCTTAATTTTTCTGTGGATTTAATGAGTCAAAATGTGCTGGTGAATTTCACCCTAGGACATTAATGTGGAGGAAGGCGGTAAAATGGTGTATTCTCTTGAGTTTCTCAGTGGTCTTGCAGTACTTGTTGTCATAACATTAAATACAGAAAGACTATTCCCAGACAGAGACTATGTTAAAGTTAAGCTCTGAATTTGAGATTGCACATTGGTAATTCGGGTTAAGAAAGCACGTTACAGGAATTCTCTAATTCCTATTCTACTTTATCCTGTAAACCCGGAAGATTTGGTGTTATGCTTAAATGTAAGAGAAAAGATGCTGAATCATGGAAATGTACAATCTTTGCCTTCTTTTCCACCATCCCCAAACACCTTTAATTGCACTTCATGGTGATAATGCGATTAGAGAGCAGGAGAAAAACTGGTTTAGTTTTTAAAATTCAGTTGAAACTGCAACTAGAATTATCACTTGGTGTCATGAAGATGCTCACAGGAATTTCAGTATAGATCTAGATACTGAAACGGTACAAAACCTTGCGTGCATACTGGTTTAGGTTGTGTACTTGCCTCTGCCTTGATTTGCTTGTTTTGTTGGTTTTTTTTTTCTTTTTTAGTTTGGGAGTTGGTTAATTATTTACTTTTTCTTCCTGCTCTAGAATTCCGAAGTTTCTGTTTTTGAGGTCAATATTCGCTTCATTGGCGGTCTTCTAGCAGCATACTACCTCTCAGGACAAGAGGTAAGGAGACTGGAAGGTGTCTGAGAAATTTAGTGTTTTCTGTCAAATGTTGCTTATGAAGAATTTTCTGTAGTTTTTGTTTCTCAGTAGTTTGCAAACTTTGTTTTATAGCAGTAAGTTGTTTAAAGTAACCCAATTCTTACAGTATGGAATCTTTAAAGCTTGTTTCTGTGCAGGTCTCAGCCAATTTAGGACCCTTAGAGCTTTGAAACATTGCTTTTATCAAGATGTTTTCAAAAGATACCCATTCAACTAAACATCAGCCTGAAATGTCAAGTCACTAGTGTCTCATGCCAACAATAACTTGTTTTGATATTCTGTAACACCACGAAGGCAGAAATAATCGTTTTGTCGCTTGTCCTGCAAGGCTGTATGTTTCCTTCACAAAAGTGCTACATAATCTTCTTAGCATTTTCTCAGTATCAAACTGAGAAATATCAAGCCAATTTCATCCCACTTCTGAAACTTCTATTAAAAAAGATTGGAGACTTTTACTTCTGAGTGCTTATCCAAAGGCGTACTTAGATAGAAAGGATACATATATACAAAGACTTGCAACCATGGGTGTCTTTGGTCTAGCAGTACTTCAACAAGGTTAAGTCATAGCTCTTCTGTCTTAGATCAAAAGACAGGTAGGTGCTATTGCCTGTGTCTTTGATTTGTTTGGATATATCCTTTTTTTATGGCCCTTCTATAGTCCACTACCTAAAATATTAAGTTTCCAGCCGTATTTCATGGCTTAAGGTTTGATACATTTTCTGTCTTAGCACCTACCTGTCTTTTGATCTATTGCCTGTGTCTTTGATTTGTTTGGATATATCCTTTTTTTATGGCCCTTCTATAGTCCACTACCTAAAATATTAAGTTTCCAGCCGTATTTCATGGCTTAAGGTTTGATACATTTTCAGACGTTCATATGTATCTTCCCCCTTTGTTTAGGGGAGCACCACATACATATCAAGTTCTTGGCAATTTTAAGCCTGCAGCTCTAAAAATAACCAAGAGAAACCCCATATTTGTTGTCTCTTTAGATCTTTGGCATCATGCTGGGACCTGTGAATTTAGTCTTGTAGGAGAGTCTTCTCTTTGGATAAAGAGTTCAGTGGCAAAGCACAAATCCAGTTTATGTCTTTAAAGAAATTGCTGGTTTATTTTTTAACAGGTACTACTGCTTCACCTTATTTACTGTCCACATTCTCCAGGCCCCTTGTCTGCAGAGGGATGAGCTGCAAGCAGTCCTTTTGCTGCACTGATTTACATGGTCTGTTATTGGAGGCCCAAAGGAAAGGAGAAGCACAGACTTTTGTCCCTTTCTTTCCTTTGCAGCAACTGAAGAGCTAAGCTTAAATTCATGGCAGTGAGCCTTTCTCTGCCTCCAGAATCTGCCAGGTTTAGTCTTCCATCAGAGCTTCCTCCCAGCTCAGAAAGAATTTTACCCTCAGGGAGTGATCCTGTTCCCCAGTATTACAAGTCAGCCTTTTAAAGTGATTGTTGTGGCACTTCTTCAGGAAGACAGCTTTTGTAGCACCTATCAAGTATGTCAGTGTAGTGGTGAAATTCAAGCCTTGTTAGTTTACACTTGCGTCCTAACAAAAGAAGGCATAAAAATCACTGAATGATCAACCCAAGTATTAACTTGTGGCAACTTCTGAACTTCATCTAGGTCAGCATTATTAACCTAATAGTTTTCTTTTGATGGCTCCCAGAAGAGAAGCTTTCTTTTGCTGTCAGACATAAGCAAGGAAAACTGCTTGTTTTTATTTCTGTAGCAAAGTCTCATGGAGAGCAGTCTGAGCCTCATGTGCCTTTCAACTTGTGCCAAGGAGCAGATGAAGTGGCTGAGCTGGAACTGTTAGGAGCAGTCATGGTACTTCCTACTGTAGAGCAAGTGACCCCAGCAACATGTTGAAGGATGCTTCCTTACCAGCGATTTGTATTTCTGTTGCTTGGAGCTCAGATCATATTAAGAACTATGTGATCACTGAAGTCTTCAAGCATTGAGTAGAGCAGTCCCACATAATCTTTTCAGCTAGGAACGTTGATCCTGTCTCTGGATAACATACTCAAACTGGAGCATGCTCCTTGGAGACATCTACCGTGAATATGAAGAAACTTAGAGAGGGACCAAAGGTCACTCATCAGTAGTTTGTCTAGATCAATGCCACAGTTGTGCGCAAGCACCTTAACAAGAATTTTTGTTTGCCCCAGTATGCAGATGGGTGTAGCCAAACACTGCCAAAACACATTCTTTGCCTGCATTTGGAAAGCTGAGTATTCACTTTCCCCTCAGTTCCTTCTAGCCACTTGGTACAGTCCGAACAAACTCCTTTTGCTTGAAGAGTTTTCATCAGCACATTTTGTTTCTTTCCTTCTTAGAAGGCTTTTATCTTTTATCTTTCCTAAATTTTGGCTACTGAGCTGACTCTTGTTTTTGGAAATATTTAAAAATAAATGGCGTCAGTCTCTCCAGTGGACTTTAAATCCTTTGTGACTTGTGATAGAAGATTATCCTGTCAAGTGTTCATATTATGTATTATCTTTATTTTCCAAAAGAAGAATTCATTAAAAAGAAGTGTTCAGACTGCATTTCTTACAGAATAGTGTGGCAGATAGGACTGCTTCTGGTACCTGAGAGACTATTTCATTTGCCAAGTTGGATCATTTCTCTGCAGTTTGTCAGTGTGGATAAGACAAGCCAGGAAACTTGAGGTTTTTTAGTAACTGAGCCCAGGAGAGAGACAGTTGCCTCTAATGAGAACTCCTTGGAGTTGGAAACAGGTTTGTTTGAGATGTGATGTCCTATCTGGTCTTCTCTCTTCTGTTCCCAAGAAGGGAAGGTATTCCTTAGCTCAGGATTGGGGCATGCTTAATTTCTTTTTTTACTGCATTCAGACATGTGAGGAGACACTTTATAGCCACTGCTAAGACAGGTAAGCCTGATCCCAGATGTTTGCATGTTTTGCCTAATCAGGTTGTGAACATGCACATGGGCTTATGCCTCTAAGGGAGCCTCTATCTTCTAGTAGGTATCCTTCCTTTGTTCTTCAAGCTATCATTTACTTGTTCATATTCCCTTCCCACACCGTCTTGATATTCAAATCCCCATCTCCCTTCCTCCAAGGCTCTACTTCTGTAAGACTGTTGCTAGGTACTAGTTTAGAAGGTTTTCGTACTCATTTCTATACTTCTGCATGTCTTGTTTTATGTATTGAAAAATAGGTCCAATACAAGGAATGGGCTGCTTGGAATTAATTCTGGTTTTCCCCTTTTAATTTGTATAAATTCTGCCTAGGTCAGCAATGCGAGTTACTACTGTTTGAAAGTTCTAAAAGCCATTCTTATTTCGTTTTGACTCCCAGTACTTAGTGTTGTTAAAGATGCTATAGTGACAAACATAAAAGAAAGTGTACAAGACTCCTCAGCATCAGCTGTGGAAGTTCAGTCATTTTTAAGTGACCGCATTTGGAGAATTTGATAGTCAGCATGGTTTGCCTATATGCTTTTTACCTATATGCTTTGTGGAGAGAGTAATTGTGCTTGATAGGATTTTTTTTTTCTGATTGAGTTATAGTGTTAGATATTGATCATAGTTTTTGAAATACAACTGGCTGTTAATTTAGATAAAATTATCCTGTTTACTGCTTTTATTAGAAACATAGTAATTTTAAAAATTATTTACCATGACTAGTGGCATGGCTGTGGTCACTACGGTGTTTTCGATGTCATATTAATGGTATTGCTTAGAGGAGCATCAACTGGGATCATGGTTTTAATGATGCTGGTTATCAGTTGATGGTAAAATTTTAAACCTTTCATATTAAGGTTGTGTGTATTGCTTTCCTTTTTTGCAGTAAGAGTTCCTTCTTGCTCACTGCAGTGGATCGGAGTAATGAAATGTATCTCCTTTACAACCAAAAAAAAAAAAGCAGCTGTTTTTAGCAACTAATAACTTGGCTTAAATTGCTGTAGGCTTTTACTGTCCACTGTTGAGTCACAGGCCTTTCTTTGTGAAATGTGACACTTGTGAATTTTTGAACAGCTCAACCTTTTACATGTAGGAATTTCTGCTGGACTTCCTTGAGTCATGAGCATGTAAAGCTAAAGTTTGAGGAAGAAGCGTTTTCGTGTCCGTCTGGCCAAATGTCTTGGTTGTCTTGCATCCCTGTACCTTTCTGTTGATGTAGAGAGACAGAATTGTTTCTCTAACAGGCAGTTCTCCTGAGTTGGGGAAAATCACCATCTTCCTCCATTTTTCCATGTCAGAATGCCTTTTGAATAGAAGAAAATCAAGATATGCCTGTGAAACTTGACACAGTGGAAAAATCTCCCTGTGCATTCTGTTTCAGTGTAGGTGTTTTGTTGTGTGGTTATTTGGTTTTGTTTGGGTTTTTTTGTTTGTTTTTTGGTGGTTTTTTTTTTTTTTTTTGCATCTTTGAGCCTGTGGCTTTTCTCCAAAGTACGTCATTGAAAAATAATATGAATATATGGTAAAATAGTGGAACATGGAATCATATAATGGTTTGGGTTGGAAGGGACCTTCAGAGATGGTGACATCTTTTGCTATATCAGGTTGTTCAAAGCCCATCTGATCTGACTTTGAACACTTCCAGTGATGGTATCCACAACTTTTCTGGGCAACCAGTGTCTCACCACCCTCATATCAATAAAGAAAAAAAAGTAAAAATCTTCCTTATACCAGTCTAAACCTACCCCCAGGGTTCGGTATTGGGACCAGTG
>NW_010138556.1:0-50063 GCF_000699245.1 Pterocles gutturalis
GCTAAAAGAGGGTAAATTTAGACTAGGCACTAAGGAAGAAATTTTTCACTATGAGGGTGATGAGACACTGGAACAGGTTGCCCAGGGAAGCTGTGGATGCCCCATCCCTGGAGATGTTCAAGACCAGGCTGGATGAGGCTTTGGGCAACCTGGTCTAGTGGAGGGTGTCACTGCCCATGGCAGGGGGGTTGGAACTTGATCTTTGAGGTCCTTTCCAGCCCAGGCCATTCTATGATTCTATAAGTAGCATATTTAGCAGGGGTTTTATAAAGTCACTTTATTCTGCACTCTGAGACTTGCATGGAAGTAAAGTTTCAGTTTTGACCCATAAAGGTTATATTGTTTCATTTTAGTATGTTGCTCTTTAATGCAGATTAGTCAGAAGTATTTGAGGTTGCTGTTTCCATGTCTAAAGGGTTGAGATGCAGAGTCAAGGAATGTGAAGTGGAAGAAAGTAGATTGTCTGGAAGCTGGAAATGAAAGTTGCAAGTCCAGTTGAAGTAGATGTCTGGATTTACTGCATTATGCAATATGGAGAACATTTTTTAATGTACACGAGTCTGGTTATTATCTTAAAGTGGTCAATAAGACAAGAAGAAATAGGGAAGCAAACGACATAGCGATCATCCTATATACATTTTACGTGTGAAGAAAACTGAGCATCTCATTCCAGTGCAGCTACCCACATCCTAAGGGGTGCCCTGTTATATGCTAGCATTCTTTCTGATAGCTTTCCCAGCCTGGACTTGAGATCATAAGCTCACCTCTGGACATACTTTGGCAAGGTAGTCCAAAATAAAATTTATGCAGTTACTCCTTCCAGTCATGCTCTAGGTTTGGTTTTGAGGTCTTTCATGAGTGTTAAATTGACTTAGATGTAAAGAAGTCTGAGTGAAAAACCTAAAGTGAATAGATAAGACAATAAGAAATAACATTGCTTCCCAGTATGTCTTATATAATCCTTATTTGACACATCATTAATTTTAGAATGGAGATAGCATTGTAATTTATGAAGTGTAAAACACTGGACTCTGCCTTCCAGTTCTGTCTTATTTAAAACTCCTGTTGATGGCAATGGAATTTAACTCCATGTAATGCAATCAAATTAGTCACTATTTCTTTTTAAGATGATTCCCTGGACCTGACTGAAGCTTGTTAAATATTTAACTGCTCATTCAAAAAGTAGCAGCATCCTGCCTGTAGTAAAACTGCTTCTGCTCTTGGCATTTCTAGACTTTTTTCTGAATGCTTAGACTTCCAATTTGGGCAAAAGTGTGATTTTTTTTTTTGTTGGTTTTTTTTGCAGGGGAGGGGGTGGGGAAGGGAAGATGTTTATTCTCCAAATTGTCATATCTGCAATTTATTCTTTTATTTAGGGTACTTACCCTAACTGTGGCAGGTCAGTAAAGTTTATCTTTGTAGTCTTACTCTTATATTTACTGAACAGACCCATCCTTGTTTTGCATAGTTCAGCCACTTAAAGAAAACTTGTGCATCTCATGTATTATTGTGTTCTGTTTTTCCCATTTTAGGTGGGCTGGTTTCCATCAACTTATGTTGAAGAGGACGAATGAAATAAAAACTCTCCTCTGCTGACCAGGAGTTTCAGGGATTGTGAAAATTTATATCCTCAAAGTATTATTGGTCTTGTTAAGTATTTAAACAGCAACATTTTTGTCTGTCTGAACCTTCCAGTCTTAATGTTGGGATTTATACAGAAGTTTGTGCTGACAGATTATTGCCTTGCCCACAGCTGTGCAAGAAGCGACCTGCTGGTTTGCCGTCACTGGGGATCGGTACAAAGTCAACCCTCACCTTCCCAGAAGATCTCTGGAAATCAAATTTCTTTATGTTCCTTTTCATTTCACCGTGTACTACACCATGAATACTAGCTATGGCTGAATGTTTAATAAGTCTCTCTTCTTCTGGCAAACATCCGTGATGGTACAAGGAGATGAAGGCTTATTATTTCTTATCACTGTATGCAGAAAGCAGAGTTCAGTCATTCCAGTGGGCATAAAGTGTAGTCAGTAGACTTGTCTTGAAACATCAAACTACTTTGCTTATCACCTTACACACAGTTTTACACTCTCAAAATATTCTGAAGGAAATGTTTAGTAAACATGAGTACCATTCATGCATATATAATTATTAACTGACTACTTTGAGGTCCTGCCTAAATCTTCTAACAGTTTGTTTAAAGACAACATTTTTAAAGGTCTAGTGCTGTTGTATTACTTGAAAAAATGTCGATAAAGTGGAATTGTGGGATCCTTTCTTTGTCATCCCAAGTCTTTTTGCATGAGGTTTTCCTATTTAAGCAGCTGACCTTAAAAGTGCAGTTGAGGATAGTCGTGGCAAGATGACGCCATTTCTCAAGAACAAAACTGTTGATCTTAACTTCTTGATTCATTCAGATGAACTTTGATGCTTCCAACTCTAAACTGTCTTTTCTTAGGTAGACAGGAGTTTCTGTCACCTTTTCTGCTCTTACAAAGTAACGCAAAGGGAACTTGCAGACTTGTTTCTGCCCTTTCCTCTTTTTCCATGGGATGTTAATGGCAGTTCAATGAGTGAGTGGTCTTGTTGCAGTGCTGTGAACATCCCCAAGGAAAAATGTGTCCAGGTTAGCTAGCTTGAAACATCAGGCCTTTTAAAGTGGTGTCCACCCCCTGGTGAGGCAGTGTTTTAGTGTATTTATGGAGAGTCAGAAGTGCTGTAGTTATAAGCTAAAGTAAATGAGAGTGATGTCTTCAGATGTGTAGTTTTGAATATTTAGAGAATGTCTAACCTGGCTTGAAAACTTCCAAGAAAATAAAACTTTTAAATGCATTTTTTTTCTAGGGTAGCCGATCAAGAAAGTTAATTCATCCTGTCCCACATCCTCTTTTTTTGCTTTTCCCTGTCTTTTCATATAGGCATCTTGCAGTTAGTGTGCATAGACACTGCACGATTTAACAGTTTTTTCACACTCTACAAGCAACAAAATATCCACTGTTCATGTGCAGACCAGAATCTGCTAGTACCTATTTCAGATTTTTTTTGGCTGTCCCCAGTGTTCTTTGCTTGTTTCTGGCCTCCTTCTGGTCATCAGGAAGAACCAAGCACAGCACAGAGGGTTCACAGTAATCCCCTTTGTCTCTGCAACCATCTTACGCATCTGCTACACCTAGCATACACTGCTGTGTGACCAGGTGAAAGAGAGGATCTTCTAATTAGAAATCCTTCACTTGTGAAGTTCAGCCTTGCAGATGAAATTCTGCTGATGCTGCAACTTTTCAAGGATTTACCTCAAAATTACGTAAACTGTGATTGTGTTGAGTACATTACTTGATGGAACAATTGAGAGCATTTGTAAATATGTAGATTATGCATAAAATGTATTTTGTAAATGATGTGTACAGCAGTGTAGACTAGGGTATACTATCTTTGATAATGTTTTGCCATGCAGTTTTATTGTCTACTGTGAGCCTGATCCTATATTCCTTAAGCAGACAAAGTTAATTCTTTCACAGTTTTGCCTGCTCAAGGGGTAGAGGAATAGGCTCTAGGCCTGTGAAGTGTTGTTTAGTGCTTTGCTGTCATATAGTTCTGAGAAGAGGCAGTTTAATTCAATACAAGTTGAGAAATACATCAGTCATTTTCAACAGTTTGGTTTTAGAATAATTTTAAGTAGTCTCTCCATCCTGAAGTTGCTGTAAAGCTTGTAAGCAATTCCTGTGTCCAGTAATCAGCTTTTGAGATGAATGAAAGCCATAGGTAGACTTACTTTTCTGGCATAAATCTACATGTCATTGTCTGTGTTTCATGCCTTGTATTGACTGAGTTAATGCTGCATCTTAAACTATATTTTGAGTACCAAAGACTTTCCTAAATATTCTGGAGTGTCTCTTTCATGTGCTGCTTTTGCCTGTATGGAGGTTTTGTTGTCATGCAATAATGGAGTTACAGTACTTTAATTTGTACTATTTTGTAAATATGTTAAATATAATAAACTGGTTAATTTTTTTGTTTGATGGTATGTGTCAAAATGTGTAGTTGGCGAGTATCAAGGTTGTGCTTTGTTTGTCTAACCACCTTCTCATTGTGAGCAGAAGTTCATAATGTTGTTTTGGTTTCCCAGATTTATACAATGTTTAGTGGTAAAACTGAGCTGTCAGTGGAAAATGGGGTAGTCTAGCTTTCTGTGAGAGCTCTTTATTGTTGGGATAATTTGCCTTCTGCCATGTCCAGGAGGATGGTGGGTTTTTTTAGCTATAGAAAACACTGTGGAATCAGTTATATACTATTGATTTTTGTCTGTCAAAGAAGATTTGTAGTTTTTTTGATTGAAAACAAGTTGTTCTTAAAAAGTTTCCTTTTATGTGTCATGTTTTATCGCAGTGTCCTTTCTCTTCCACCTTCTGCTTTCTCCCTCTGTCATATGTGAATTAACATACAAATTCAGGTTGAATTGAGCTCAAATCTATACTTTGTGTCTGACTTCATTGGTGACTTGATAACCTTTTCATGGTATAACCCATTTATGCATTTTTTACACTATAACATTCGTTATTAATGTATTTTTATAAATATTTCTGGACAGGTGAATTAATTCAGCAAGGTCAGTGATGACAGAATTGCAGTGTGGTTTCATTGTTTCCCTCCTGTTTTTCAGTAGCAGAGATTTTCTTGTGGAACTGCTTTTCTAACAGACAATTATTAAACTTAATGAGGCATTTACACATCTATACAGATGTAAGGCATAATTTTCCTGTCACCCATGAACATATCATATAACTAAGAGTCACATCTAATGCGAGATGCAAAAAATGTTTCTCAATTAAATTCTCTTGTTAACAATATCGCGCTTAGTCACAGATGTTGTCCTTCCCCTTATATGCAAGAAGAGACGGGTGTCCTCTGATGGGTGAGAAATTGAGAAAGCACTGTAATTAGGGCATAAGAACCACTTGTGACTGTGTTCTGAATAATTTTTTCAGTTGTAAGGCTTGGAAGCTTATTTGAAAATCTCATCTTAAGGAAAATCTAACTTGAACAATGAAAATTATTCCAACCAGGATACCTTTCTCCTCTGCCTCACAGGCAAACTCCAGATACTCTGTGGAGAAGAAAAGGTCGATTCTCAAGGTTTTAGCATTTGTAAAGGTGAGAGAGAGCTGCTGTCTAGAAGAAGGTAGGGCTTGTTTACACACAGTATGCAGCCTTAGATCCAGGTTTTGTTCTGTTGACTTTGATGTTCGGTGCAGAAATGTTTGTTTCTCTTTCACGATCAATATTGCCAAGACTTTGGAAAAAGAGCTGCAATGGCAGATACAATTTATGTGCTAGCACTGTCATACAGTTTCACCAACTGCATTGATACTACAGTAAATTAACTCTTGTCTCTTTGCTACAAACTGAGCTGCTGAGAGCCTTACATTACTTATTTTATCTGAAATTCAAGTTCTTCAGAGAGCACCGCTTATTCCATTTGAGCGACAGAGGAAGCACTCTCATCTCTCCATTTTATTGCTGAGCATGACATTATATGACATGGAATATCTCTCTGGTTAGTTTGGGTCACCTGCCTGGTTGTGTCCCCTCCCAACTTCCTATTCACCTAGGGGTGGGGGCACAGAGTAACAAACACAGAAGGCCTTGATGCTATGTAACACTGTTCAGCAGTAGCTAAAACAGCTGTGTGTTGTCATGACAGTGTTTTCACAGATCTAAAACACAGCACTGTAAGAGCTGGTAGGAAGAAAGTTAATACTATCTCAGCCAGACCCAGAACAGCAGGCATAAAAGTAAAATGACAGGCTGAGATGCTGCATGTATGTGCAGTACACAGTGCTTTAGCAAGCCACAGCAGTATCTATTCTTATCAAATTCAGGTAGGGCCATCACTGGCATACAACTTCAAATCTTGAAATGTATTCATTTAAGAGGAAGAAGTTAATATATTCTCTAGCCTTTCTTGAAACGTACTATGGAATTTTAGCTCTTGCCTAGATGTCCACTATATGGAGGAAGGGTAGTTTTGAGTAATTTTAACTTCATAAAGCTGTGAGATGAGATGTTAATGATAGCAGCTTTTTCACAAAATGCTGAAATGTATGATGCATGTATAATTAGCTAATAGAAATATAGAAAGGATTAAGCATCAGAAATTGACTGCAGAAGGGTGATTCATTGCATTATCTTAGCAACTTCCTTTTCAAGAACAAAGAGCTGTTTGTTTTTATAGCAAATGAGATTTGGGCTTCTAATCTAGTTTTCTAATTCCTGATCTGCTGTGGTATATTCTGCCCATTCATTATAAGGATCTCTGTTGCTTACATGACTGTGAAGTTAAATTTCATTTAATAAGCCTCCTGAAATGTTTGAGTTATTGGTGACTTTTTCTGGGTTACAGTTTTTTACCTGGTAATGTGCTTTTCAGAAAATCCATGAGTTCATTTTAAAGTGTTGCAGTCTGACCTTAAGTAAACTCATAGTTACAGCAAATGGCAGGTTCAGAGGTGGCTGTTTGCCAAGGGGCATGAGGCTGGTTTCCTTCTTTCAGAACTGTTTTTTTATATTAATAGCATAGTATGTGGCTTTAGGAAGAACAGAAATAGAGAAGATCAGAGAACAAGAAGTAAAACGTTGATACTGTATGATATGTGTTAGAAACAACATGGTGTGTGTGAACTTTTCTAAATGACTGCCCGAAATATTAAATGTCTGTTGAAAGCATTGGATTGGAAACAGAAATTCTCTAATGCTTCTGTATGGGAAAACTTTGCTAATGCGGTAGAGGGCTCAAGGACCCTTGGACTTGGTCCCAGTCTTAGCACGTAACTCTATAAATCTGTCTTCAGTTAGTTGTATTTTTTCCCAAAGCACTTAAAAGGATTCCTCAAGGGGATGCAATATTGTTCCTAGGATTATAATTCTTACTCATGCATAAGGCTAATGGAAATATGTATAATTGAAGGAACCTTTTTCTCGGGTAGTTTTACAATCAATGTCTCTGTAGTTTGTAAGCTATTAATAATCTGGGATGTGCCAGGAGGCCCCCACCCTGCTAAGTTACAGCTTGATTTACAAACACTTTTCCCACCTCTTCTATCAGATATTTTGATTTTTAAATCTAGAGTTTGTTTTCCCTTCCCTTGACTGCCAAGTGCTATTATAAAGTGGTATCTTAGAAAGGCCAGTTAGTTTAATACAGTCTGAGTACAGTGGCTTGAGAGCTTTTTTCTATATTATTTCCCTGCTGCTTAAGATAGACTCAGAATGGCTGGAAGGATGGTATAGAAATCTTTTTGTTTTAATGTAAGAGAGGGGAATGCTTACCTCAGGGCAGTTCGTAGGCCAGTTTTGTTCTCTCAATTTGATGTATCTCTGAATATAGGTTTGTTAAACATGGACTGCCTTGTGTTTGTGATGGATGAAAGCTTAAATTCTCTGTAACTGTGTGTTCTGTAATGTTTTGGGTGTGACTCTTTAGTGTCATCTGAGTGTTTTGGCTGAAGAACACTTGAACATACTACATGCTGAAAGAGAGGCTTGTTTTCATTCATTCTCTGTCTCTCCCACTCACCCCCCCAAATCACAAAGACTTGTAAAATTCATCTGAGGTGTGGTATAAGTTGGCATGTCAAATCCCGTAAGTATATAAGTTGTCAGGAATATTAGCATGGAGAGAAGAAAATTACTGGCAGATCATAGAAGCAATCATGCCTGATTTTTGTTTTGGTAATACTAATTTTTATTGTTGAGGGAAGGGTGGGAAGGGACTTTCATTACCTGTTATATCAACTGCTCTATTCCCAAGAATAATTCCAAGTAAAGGATGCAATAGCAGGACTTCTATTTGTATTTCATTTTAAAAAGAGTTATTTATTGTTTGTACAATTGCGTAGCAATGTAAGCATATCCAGTTGGATTGGGTAAAAGCAGGAATTAGAAGATTAAAAGGCAGATTTCTCTCCAAATTGGTATGTCACTGTGACTTTTTCCAGATAGTAAATTGTGGAAAAATCAAGCCCCAGCAATCTAAGCAAAATCTAGATACAGCTTTTTAGCCTTTGCAGCTTTGACTCCCACTTTGGGGGGACGTACCTTTTTTTCTACTCTCCTGAACATGGGAATGGAGGCTTAGTCTTCCTGTCACCAGTCTTATTACAACTTGTCAGACTTAAACAATAAGACCAGTTGCACAAAACCCTTTTTATTTTATATCTTCTGGGTCATTATAGTAAACACTCCAATAAGTATACAAAAGATTCCTGTGGGAAATATTTTTGATCACATTATTTTTTTTGTCCACTATCTCAAAAAACTGCATGGCTTTAGAAAAAGCAGTTTCCAAAAGCAGTGATTCCCTGCTTGCACATTCTTCACTTGCAAATTTCTGAGGGTCTCAGTCTGTCTATAGGGAGTTAATTTTTCTACTGTACTCAGAGATGTCCATTTCAAATGTGAGCTTCCCCTAACAAAAAAATTATTGACAAACACTACTTTTTCTTGTCTAGAAAATATATTTAAAATATTTTCAGGTGATGTCATGCAAACATGAGCTGTGAGTGGGCTGGAGGATAGGATTTTAACTCACCCAGATACTGATAAATTGATAATTTAGAAAAGAGGGTGCAATGAAATACTTATGAAGTTATATTTACAGGTAGAAAGAATTGTCTACACCAATATACAATATACAATATTCTAAAACAAATCATGGACAGAACATAATTTAACAGGATTTTACTGTGAAGAAGGTAAATACTGTCTTGGTGTATGGTAATGGGAGCATAATCTATAAAATTCTACACCAGTTGAGACTGGGAAACTTCTGGCTAAGCAGCAGTACTGTATTAAAGGAGTGAGGGAGAAAAGTAAAAACAAATCATGGACAGAACATAATTTAACAGGATTTTACTGTGAAGAAGGTAAATACTGTCTTGGTGTATGGTAATGGGAGCATAATCTATAAAATGTGAAGTAATAATTTAGTTCATTTCTGGTAAGGCTTCAGCTGAAGTACTTTGTCCAGCTTTGGGCACTAAATTTTGTATAAGATGTAGTCTCCTGGAAGATATTCCTGAAGAGACTGACAAGGAAGTATGAAGAAACTGGAGTTGTTTGAACCGAATTATAGAACAGGCTAAGGGGGAGTGGTGGTAATAGTGTCCAAATGAGTGAAAGGTTTTATGTAACTTAGAAGAGACTGAACTGTTCTCCATAGTCAGTGTAAACAGTACCAGAAAAAACAAACTTGAACTGGAGCAAAAATAGTACTAGAAAAAACAAGCTTGAACTGGAGCAAAGAGATTTAGTCTTTAGGGGAGTCTTCTGAATATCAAGCTACCTAGATGCAAAATTGTATGGGGAAATTGTGGAATCTCCAACACTGGAGGTTTTTAAGATACGGTTAGCTAAATGTATGCCAAGGATAGTTTACATATACTTAACGATGCCCAAGATACATGCCACATGTTCTTTTGGAACTCCTGCTGTACTACCTTTCTGTGATTGCCTTTCAGCTGTGCAGCGCTTCAATCAACTGCTGGTGTTTGCCAAAATCCCACTGAAACATTATACCAATGTAGAGAGGAAAGGATATATGAAAGGTAATAAGATGAATAGCCAACATAGAGCTAGCTGGTTGCTAACTATGAAAAGAGTTTGAGTGTTTGTGAATTAAAACACTTTGTTCAGGAGATGCAGTTGGCTCACATTTAGCTCACAGTAGTGTAAAAATGGTGTAAACTCACAGTATTCAGAGTTGGTTCACCGTGGGAAGCATAAGCTAAACAACATTATTACAGTTTATTTTGATAGAACATACTATTGCTGCAACATACGCAGTGTTGTTAAAACTTTTCTTAAAGCATTGCATTCAGGGAAGGTTAACAAGGAAGGTAGCTCAGGTACCACGTCTTTCTACTTTGTCCCAAACAGATTGAAAATGAAAAATCTGAGAAAGAGGTGACTTTGCTTCAGGCATCCTTCACTGAAATAATCAGAAACTACATTTTTTATAAAAAAAAAACCTGGTTTGTTTAGTTCTCATGCAGAATTTGCAAAAGTACTATAACATTAAAATTAATCCATAAGAGAGAGAGTGGCAAACAAGCTATCAGCAAGACTGCAATCTTTTTTAACATCAAATGATTGAATACTGGTGCTAAAATTAATGCTACCTGGTGTCTGAATGAGTCATTTTCTTGTTTGGCTACTTCTAGATTAATAACAAATAACAGTGTTACCTTCTGGCATATTATCCTTTCTCTCTGTTCTAAATGCATATGAAGAGATGCAATGGTTTGTCTTACATGCAGCTGAATTTACTCTCAATTTCTAGATTGTCATGAGTATTTTGTAGTTATCAGTGAAATAAATCAACAAGCACAGGAAACAGCTGTAGTCCAAATAAAAGGCATCTAGTCAGTAAGACTAATAAACCTAGGTATTTTCTCTTTCTGGCTCTTGTTCATCAGGAATGCACTGTGAAGAGAAAAGTTTTATTTGGATGTCACTGTGCAAACAGTTCTAATTACTAATAGAATTCATTGAACCGTTTACTATTGTAGTGACATTAAGTAATAATTAATAGACTGTGTGATGTGTGGCTGCATGAAGTGACAATGATTAACCTGTGACATAACAGAGTGTGCCTGGAGAACAACTGGCACGTGATGTGGCGCTGTTTGTTCTTCCCTGTGTCATTGGAGTTTGGCCTGTCTCCACTCACAAAATGAAACTGGGTTCAAAATCCAGAACCTGTTAACGTGCCCAGTGTTTGGATCATATACATGGTTCACTACACAACAGCCTGCGCTTTGACATGGTGGTTGAACCTCTTGTCATTGTGTCGTTATTTTGGAGCTGATATTAATGGGTCCTTGTGTGGCTCCACTCTGCCTTCAAAGAGCTGGCAAAATGTCAGGATTTGCTCTAGTGATTTATTAATTTTTTAGTAAATTCTATACTATCTAAACACAAATGTTACTGCTATATCTGTATGATAAGATTGCATTACATAGTATGCATTCAGATGTGCATACGGAATATTCTTTGTGGTCTGTGTCGTTATTCAGGATTTAGAATCTTGCTGCTTCCAGGAGAAGAAATTGGGGGGGAAAAAACATGTATTTCATTGGCACAGACAGTATACTTATGAAGAGTATACAAATTTTTTCCTTTTTCCAGACCAAGAATCAGTTTTCTTTCCAGAGATTGAGGTTTCTGGTTAATACTTTGCTCAAAAAACCCACTCCTTTAATCTCATTTGTGTCTTTCTTCTCCGCCTATATGTTGCTTTCCTGGTTTCCTACACTTTTTTGTTTCCTTGTTTCCCTCTCTTCTAACAACAAAAGAACATTTCAGCCAACCTCTCTTTGCTGTTTTAGGAAGCAATGTCCAGAGAGGCCTTTTGCCAAGTTTTCACAAGGAGTTACCTTGCCTTGGGCAGTGGTTTCTTATTATACTTGCCAGTGCAAGAAGCATTTAACATTTTTTTTTATATAGTCATGAAAAATGCTTAGTAGAGCATTAATTTCAACTTTTTGAAGTATACATATTAAAGCATCTCAGAACACTTTCCAGCACAGTAACACAGCATGGTGCATATACATAAAATATAAGAAGCCCTGTGGAATACAGGTAGGAGCAAATTCAGTGGCAAAACACACACTTAATCAAGTATAATCAACATTTCCTCTGGTTTTTTTTTTTTTTTTTTGAAAGCAAGCATTTCTTGTAGATACTGTATTTTTCTTTATTTCTTTGGAAAAATATGCATGTTCTCTATTGAATGTTTTAGTAAGAACAGAACCCAGAATAGAATCACCGTATCACCTACTCAGTGGTGGCATTTTCTTACATAAGGGTTTATAGGACACTCTAGGTTTGGCTTCTTGCGAGGCTGGGAGGAAATTTGTTGTAAGCAGGAACTGAACACTCATTTTAACAACATTCTGTCGAGTAATGGAACTTTCCAGATACATTATTTCAAAATATTTTTTACAGCTCTACTTAAGTGATCTGTTGTGATTGTGCAACAAAATAGCTGTTACAAGGAGTGGGGAAACTCTAAAATGTAAAAGTGTATTGGGTAACTTTCAAGATCAGAATTACCCTATTACACTTTCTAGCATGACACTAGAATCATATTATGTTTTCTTTTAAGCTTCTGAGATGAAAAAAATGTCTGAAGTACAGACCGTGGGGGATGTAGAATGTAGCAAAATAGCTTGTTACAAGGAGGGGGGAAACTCTAAAATGGAATAATCTTTAAGTGTATTGGGTAACTTTCAAGATCAGAATTACCCTATTACACTTTCTAGCATGACACTAGAATCATATTATGTTTTCTTTTAAGCTTCTGAGATGAAAAAAATGTCTGAAGTACAGACCGTGGGGGATGTAGAATGTAGCTAGCAACCTCAGAAACAGCTGAAGCTTGACTGCAACTGGTAAGTTCAGTTTAACTGTGGACCTTTCATTGTCAAAAGAACACAGACTGGTGCAGACTGAGGCCATATGGATCAGTCAAGATGTGTGCTCTTGAGAATTATTCAGTTGCATGAGTTTTAGCAGTGATGGTGCCTGAGGACATGTTGTAGAGTAAGTCGTAGTTCTCTGGCAATCACATAAAATAAAAATTATATTCCAGCTGCATCTCAGGCAAACTGATCTGCAGTGCATAGGGAGGAACACATCAACATCCCTGTGTCACGTGCGTGAAAGCTGAGGTTAAAGAAATAACCCCAAAGTTGCACAGAGGCCTCAACTTCAATTACCACAGTAGGAACTAAGCATTCCTAAGCCTGAGCCTAAAAGCTGCAGTAATCCTAGAGTGTCAGAAATAAAGTAGACTGAAAATCAAGATCTATTGCTTTTAACCAGCTCTGTCATCCATTAAAGGAAATGCTTTAAGAACAGCTTTTTGGAATTTGGATGCCTGATATTTTTGACAAAACTGTCTAGTTTTGTGAAGAATCTGATGAAAAAAGTGAGGAGTGTTAATTGTGACTGCCTCCTCCTTGTTTAGTATTACTAGCTTGGGGTTTCTGATTCCAACAGCAAACACAGAAGAAACCCAAGTATTTCCACATTTGTTGGATTCAGTTACAACTTACCAAAAGAGCAACAAAGCCCTGTTAGCTGAGACTGCTGTGTCTCTTTTTTCTTGAATTCTTGAGACTGAGAAAGTAATGCCATCCTTACTAAACATGTTAGTGTTCTGAACTTAAAAAAAAAAAAGGCAACCCTCCATCTGTCTACTTTCATAGTAATAAAAGGTGGTCAACAACTGTCCTACATGTAACAAAGGAGGTTCAAATTAAGCTTACACCTCAATCCAAACATGCTAAAAAACACTGCATGAAAAATATGCAGTTAGCAGTACTAAAGAGCTGTAGGTCTATTTGTAGAAATGTTATGCAGTAGGCAGGTGAACAGAAGTATGAAACTTGACAATTGAAATCTACAGGTGCTCAGGCAATTTGCTGACTTGAACGGATACAGGATTTCTTTATGATACTGCAGTTACCGTAGTCTCAGACAAGACAATGTACACTTTTAAAGGCATAATAAATATTGCTGGGAATCTGTAATTTATGGGTATTGCAGAAATGATCAGCAAGGATTCTAAGATGCTCTGTTTAAATTCCATAGAGGAAAAGTTGTAAACTTGCCAGGGTAGTGGCTGTGACAAAGGTTCCACTTGCATTGACTGTGTTTCCTTCCTCTAGTATGGGCAGAAATGGTCAAGGGCTGACTACTATTCTTTCAGTGGCAAAAAACTTTTAACCAGTGAGTGCTGCTCCCTGGAGTGCCTTGGACCGGTGAGTTCTCGCTGGTTAGTAGCTAGTCACTATTAGCTAGGTGATGGGTTTACCCTTGGCTGGAAGCCAACCCCCCACAACCTGTTCGCTCATACTCCCCACTCCTGAGGATGGGGGAGACAAAGGGGTAAAGTTTTAGAGTTCTGTACGTACCTAAGAATTCCTAATAGGTATACAGAAAGGATAATATAGCAGAGAGCTGCCTGAATGGTAAGTGATCATGTTTATAAAATGTATTTTATTTTCCTCTTCTCTTATTTCCCCTTCCCTAATCTTCTTCTTAGCAGCTGTTAAAAAGCACACGTTCTTTTGTGTTATTTATATTGTCAGACTTGGAAAGTTTCTTACCTGACAAAGAAAGTGGCTTAGTGGTTCTTGTGTGCTATATGAAATGTTGATGTGTTTAGCTTGCTTCCTTTGAGGCATGCTGAGATGTTGCACTGGAGTTAGGTGACTGTTTACAGAAACTATTCACAGTAACTATGAATCCCTTGTAAACAGCCAGTACTTTTGCTAGTTTTACATACAAATCAATAGTCTTTGTGCAGCTGAGCAGATCATGTAATTTCTAATATAAGTAAATAAGCAGCAGCATGAAGATACTATTGCCTAAAAACAGGTGCTAGAACTAAACAAATGGTTTTATTGATTCTCTTAGGTTTAATTAAAATTTCAGAAAATCCCCACCGTGTCTCTTTCTTTGGCCTTGTGAATTACCAGTACAGTGTAGGCATGGTTTCCTTGTTAGTTTCTGGTACTTTGAGAACAAGTAGCATCATACTTAGACTTAAACATATATTCTGTAATGTTTATACATGGGAAAAATAGGTAACTTGAAGAGATTACTGTCCCAAAGCCTTTTTCTTTTTTAAGGTCTTCCTCTTCATAGTCATGTTGGAAATCGATTGATTTAGACAATTTGAGAATTCTGTTTCTGAAGAAAAGTTTATTTGTAAGGAGTGGGATGAGGGCTATGTGTGTGCAAGAAAGATCTACGGGAGTAACAATGCCAAAGCGATGGGCCTGAATGACAGAGTATTTTGAAGGCTTGGGTAGAATGCAGAGGGATATTATAATTCACTTTTAGGAAAACGCCTAAGTTTTCAACTACCGCAAAACAAATAGCAGATGATCAGTAAGGTGATGTGTAAGTCAGTGGGTTGTGAAGAGCTGCTGTAATATTTCCATCGTCCTTTTGCCCCACAGCTGACACAAGGGGCACTGACTTGTTTGGCAGTGATTAGTGGCCAGCACAAAAAAAAAAAAAAACCAATCCCGAAGTCTGTATTGCCCAGTGCTACAGATATGCAGGGAAAGTCCACTCATGATTTGTTTCCATTTTCCTCAGGGGGAGACAAGGACTATAACCAGTGCATTTGAATGAAGGAAATCAGACACTACTATGTTATAAATGCATGCTCAAAGATGTTTAAGTCTGTTAACTTGTTATGCTTAGTGCAGTCCTATAGAGACAGGATTCAAGGGAAGCTTTTGATTAATAGTCTCATAATATTAATCATTGCTGTGGTGGGAAAAACTGCTAGCCAGAGAGGCAGAGATCTCTGCTAGGACTGGGGAGAGAAGAGATTAGTTCAGGGGCACCCTATAGGGCACATCCTAAATTTGCACTGGAAAGAAAGAGACATTTTAAAAGAATGGCATATAATTCTAGCACACAATGTCCCTGTAGGAAATACAAGTCAAGTGCACCAATAAATGAAAGAGGAAAATGCCATGGAAGGCAGTAAATCAAAAAGTAATTTATTGGAATATTTAGAGGACTTAATTTCAATTGCTGAAAGTTATACAATGGCATACTGCAAAAGTCAGGTTTGGAATGAGAGACTTGCAGTACTCACTGTTCAGCCCTCTTCATTGCTTCCCAGAAAGGGTGTGCTGGAGGAACACACCAGCTGACCTTGGAGGACAGGGCCTTATTGCTCATTTTGGTACACTCTGTAGCTTCAGTGTCTTCAGTAGCTTGACGGTTTAAAATCAGTTTACAACTGAAGCATTAGGCCATTAAGCCCTAGATTTGATGGGAATGGAAACTCCCTAGGAGTACCGCTGTTCCCTGGTTAGCATTGAAACTCCTTGGGCGCTGAGGCACCCTAGTCTCAAAGCACTTTGTTTCCATTTGTTTTTGTGGCTTGTACTGCACTGAATGCTTATTAGAACAGAATTAAGGTCAGTCAAGCTACTGATAATTCCAGTAAAGTTATACACTCCTGTCATCTCTCCTACATTTTTCACTAATAATTTCATGTTTGATTTCTGTTATATTTTAACATTTTCAATTGAAATGGCAATTATTCTTTGTCAGAACCCAGCCATTACTCTTGTCAAAAAGACATATGATGCATTAGCTTAAGGGTAATTGCTAATAACTACGTAGGTGACATTCAGTTACATAGGATGGGCAAGTCTGCGTGTATCTTTGTCAAGTGGTCTGGGTTTGCACACCCGGTAGTTTACACTATTTGGGAGTGCTGCCAAGCCAGTCATGCAAAACCAACCCGAATTTCAGTTTGGCTTTGATACCATTTTGCTATAATTAACATCTGCTCTCTCCTGGGTTCATTGAAGTCTTTTAGTGTTTGTGTTTTATAACTGCAGCTGAAATGAGCTTGTTGAAGGGGGTGTGAGGGGGAGCATTTGGTTGCCATATAGTTTCTCTAGGCATTTGTGATGACAAAACTTTGTGATTATTGGGAGGAAGGGACCAAATGATATTTTCTTGCACTGTTTCAGTTTTTGCAGGGTATCCTTTGTTTTGCTAGACCCTACTATCCTGCTCATATTATGTTTGCTTTCAGTTGTCATCTGTCAAGAATGTTTTGGAACATGATAAAGCATCCTGTGTCTTGTTTCATTGCCAGAGGACCTGGGGGCCAGATTTTAGAGTATTCAGATGCATATGGGGTTCCCATGACATATCTGCATCTTTAGAGCTTTAAAAATCAGGTTCCACTAATACAGTTGAAACAGGTCCAGGTGTTTTCTCTAACGAGAAGAGTGGGAGTTTGCATCAGCTGTGCATGAGGGAGGGGAATAAACTACTGTGCTGGTACAATGCAAATGTATTTTATTTCCCTGCAAAGAGAAAAATTCTCATGGCAAAGATTTTTTTATTTATTTGTTTTAAGACTGAGGTGTGCAGTGTTTCTCACATCTTAACACACTGTCAAAACTTGATAAATTTTCTGGATAAAATTGTGGCTACATTGAAGTCGGTGGCAGAACTCAGCAGAGTTCAGGAAATGGGATTTTACACACTAAATACAGATGCCCATATTTGTTAATTCTCCTTTCAATGATTATAATACAGACATTCGTAGCCGTATAATTTGCCTTTAATTCTGTGCTGCTTTGACCTTCTTCGCCTCATTCAACAAGGAAAAGTACCTTCCTGCTTCCCAGGAGTACCTGCCCAGGCCATGCTGTCCTTTGACAGCCTGTTGTCAGCGCTCACCCAGTCTTACTGTGCTGATATAGTGCCGTACTGCAGCTTGTCTCTTTACAGGAACTTCAGGGGTAGGTACAGACCATTCCTTCTTTCCAAATCACCTACTTCTTACCGACCAGTTCCTGCAATTCCTTGCCTTCTAAAAGCAGTGTTCCTTATTTATGCTTTTAGTTATCTAAGGTAACCTAGTTAACCTGACCCCTGAACATTTTAAATGTCCATTTTGGAGGGTAACAGCTTTCAGCTGATAACGAGAGCCCTTCAGTCATCTTTAAAATTATTTTCCAAGGGATCATCCACATGGAAAAAACTGGAGCTCAGATGCATGCACTGAGAATCTAGTGTCAAAAAATCCACATGGACAGGACTGTGGGTGTACAGGATGATTTTTTCCCTGCTGTTACTGCAGTGCTTCCACCAGCATGTTTCCACCTCAGAGCACCTTTAAATTGCATCATGAAAGCATAAGTCCTTCCTGAGAGAATCCCACGTGTGTCTTCTGCAACAAGACACAAGTTGTGATGATAAACTGGCTGCAACATCTGCACAGATACTGAGTTCCTAGAAATGCAAATGTACAGAACCTTATAATTTCCTTCTTCATAAGATATGAAGGGGTAGTAAATTTTTCCTTTCTGCATCTCACAATCAACCTCTCACTTGCAACCAGAGCAATTAGAACAAAACCCAAAGCTCCAAGTCTATGGCAGCATTTCTGTCAATATTAAGTAAGAGCCTTTTCTTTAAATGATCAGGAGCTGATTTAGGAATTTAGAATTTCTACCAATGTGGCCATTTGAAAGCTGGGAGCTGGCTTTCCAGCCAGTCGTTGCCCTTGGGGAGTTTGCCTGAACCTCTGACTTGTTCCATCTGGGAACACTCATGTTGATCTTTGAGGTTTGTTCAGTCACTGGTACATTAATGAGATGCAACTTTGTAGTTACCATTTCTTGAAATCTATGATCATTAAAACTTAATTAACACAGAAGCAACAGTTCTTATCTGTTATGATTATTTTTAAAAATTGTTTACCATTGGAATCTACTTCACAGAGAATAAAAACCTAGAGCGGGTTTGTGAATGACTGCAGTGCCTTATGGTACCAGCAAGAAAATGAAATGCAAGTCATAGCCTGGAAGAGGTGAAAGTGCAGTTAGGTAACAAGAGTAGTAAAATTTTTTCTAGCAACTTTTCTGGCTCTCTCTGAAGACAGTGAGCATGATGATGCCTTCACTTCAAGGAGAACAGGAGTAGGCCCCCAGAGAAGAGTGGTGGGATCCACAATGCAAACCCTCCTGCTAATAGCTCTGTGAAATAGCTTTGGTGTTGATTGTGGAAGTACCAGCTGCGCCCACTCTTGATTGAAGAAAAAGAGTTGGGGAGATGTGAATATATGTGGGAACATCTGGTGTGGAAACTAATCAAACTGCACAAATTATTTTCTCTGTGTTACTGCTTGATTGTTCTTCTCTTTGCCGAAAAGGAGAAAAGCAGGTGAGTGTCAAACCTCTTCAGACAGCGCAGCAAATCCTTCTAAAAGGCAGGATCTTTTTCTTCCCCTGAGATTCAAGTTATTTTTCTTGAAAATTAACCAATAGACCACCTTTTTTGGGAAAAAAAAAAAGCAGCTGCTATTCATAGGATGGATTTTTCCTCTCTCTCCCACTGCCACACGTGTACCCGTGCTATGCCTGTGTATATAGGCAAAAACACTCTTTGTTAGTCATTTATCTGCCTCTCTGAGAAGACATTTTTCGCCATGTAGTCTGCTGCGCTAATGTTCTGTTCTTGCAGCAGGAGTGGTTTGGTTCCTGTGACAAAAATCAAAGTAATATTTAACATGGCAATATCAGAAGAACAACTGCAGATACCCTGGCAATTCTTATTTCAGATTGGATAGGTATATAGTTTTGAGCAAAATATCTCCTGTAGTCCAGTTAAACAAAGCTCTGCATTTGTAACTGTGGTTTGCCTTTACGATTCTGTGCCAGTTTGTCTTATCAGAACACAATGCTGACACCACATCACATCTAATTAAGTGAAATAATTGTCTTGCATTGCTCAAGAGATGTTTTGTATTTGCCTACATTATACAGGTATTAGTATGCTCATGGGCATCTGGATGGTGTTCAGATGTTTGGTTAAACAGAGTGTTATGTTCCTTATAGCCACAAGATGTCAGGCTGATCTGAGTAAGGAGCAGTATTGCGGGTTAGAGAACCCTGCATGTCCATGTATGCATATATATTTATATATACCTCTGTGTGTGTATGTAAAAGTAAAAATGATGATGATGAAATCTTAGATTTTTAGAAGTATCTAAAGAAGCCAGACAATCAGTGCTTTCTAAAGCCTGAAGACTTCGATACTTTCTTAAAATGGTTTAAAACTCTCAGCCTTTCCTGTTTTGTGCTAAGACACAATTAGGTAGAAAGCCTGCATAGTGCCGAGTTCTGTGCGCTGAATGCAAGGATTCTGAGCTTGGCCTATTGTCTTTTTGGTCAGTGGCCCCACTTCTGTTGGGAGATATGCAAATGAGTCTGATAATGCAACTGACACATGGTTCTAAGAAGGCTTTATATAAAAACACCCCCCTCCTTTACCCCCTACTTGCTCAGCATTGTTGTAAGAAGCTTAGAAAGTTCTAAGGTGTATTTAGAAACAACATGTGGTTTTCAAGATTGTAGGAGGGGGCAGTTCCTCTGGGAATTTTTTTTTTTTTGAGCTTTTGTAAGACCTTCTCTACAGCTTTTCTAGTTTAGCAGAGAAACGCTAAGCAGGCAGGACTTGCTAATCAGCAACCTGACCTGCTCTCAGGAATAGTGGTGTGCAGCAAAAAATTTTAATTAGGGTCTAAACTAAAAATTTTCTACATTAGTGAATGATGCTTGCGGTGGTTTTGAAAAGTGTACCTGTTTCCTCCCCTGACCTGCCGATAACTGTTATTTCTGCTGTCTACACCACTGACCCTCTCGCCTGCCCTCTGTTTGTTTGCTCTCCCTGCCTCCCCGCCCTTGCCCCACGCTGCTGGTGGTGATCCCTGCGCTCCCGGGCTCAGAGGGGATGCAGTGGCTCCTCTGCACCATCCAGGCTCAGCCTCTGAGGAGCGCAGTTCTGGTTGCACAGATCAGCGCTCCTTTCTTTCTGTGTTTTAATTAATGTGGATAACTATAGTCAAGGCACAGGCTCGGAGTGACAGAGATATCAGTTCAAAAAACTGTCACAGACCATGGGTATGTGTTCAAGTTTTGCAAAGAGTTTAATTTTACATTTGCCACCATCATGCCTTTGTATGCTGCTGGTATCATTTTGGGTGGAAAAGAGTTATCTGGTGTTTCTTGTATTTAATATTCCCAGGGTGCATTGCTTTTTTGCTGCAAAGGACCATATTGATGAAACAGATAGTGTTGATAAGGGACTCCAGAAGGTCTCTAAATTCTTCTACACTGGGAAGCAGATAATGGGCAGAAAAACGTCCTTTAGCTGAGAAAAAGTGCAGGGGTTAAAGTTGATTTAACTTAGAAAGCAATTTGAAAATGAGCAGGTGGGTAGATACTCGGACACAGTTATTACCCGTGTATGTTCGCATAATATGCAAATACTTTCCTGTCTAACAGAATTGAAATATTTTGAAAGCTGTATAAAATCTTTGGTTAGCAAATACTATTAGCATGTGAACATGTATGTATATCCACCTACATAATTCCAATGCATGTAAGTATGTACTACTTAAATAATACACCTACAGTTGAGCCCATCTTTAAAGGCTACCATTGTCCTGCTGTTGAAAGTCAATGCATTCCATTTCTTCAAGTTCTTGTCTTTTTGCTCCTTTGACTTGAGCCTTTTTGCAGTGACTATCCTTTCTGTGTCTGAAAAACTGTGAGCTCATTGTGAGAAGATTCAAGAATATGTCAGTGAATAATAATTGAGGGTACATGCTATGTCTTGAGCTGTGTCACATAGTTTGCAGATATGTACATGCTAAAGAAACTTTGAGATAAACATTGCACAGAAAGAACAGTGGGAAGCCTACAGGTAGACACTAAAATCTATGTTGATAGAAGTACAGACCCTGGGTGGAACAGGATCTTCAAAGATGTGGGAGATTGTCAGTCCCAGTCTGGTGCAGAGTAGTGACTTAAATTGATGACCCATTACAACTTTCCTTGTCATTCATGGGAAAGAATCAGGTTTTTGAGTCCTTTTGTAAATGCATGTGTGCTTCTGTCACCAAGGATCCAACATGTGGTACTAACTGGTGAAGTGACAGTGACTTTAAGGTTATTTGCTTCTCAGGCACTTTGGTAATTTTGATTTATACTATTTCTTCCTCCTTAATTCACCCTCAGTCATGAAGCATCCTGGGGAGCATTGTGACCTCCAACATAGATTATTTGGTGTTGGCTCACTGTGTGTGTCTTTGGGTACTGGTTTCCTGATAATACAGTAGCTAGTTCCCATGTTGGCAAAGATACAGAGAACATGAATGAAAGCAGCTCTTGAAGTGAGTTATTTTATATCTGGTTCATTTAGTCATGGAGTCATGACAAATTGGGCCAGAAAGGAGAAAGTTTCATATATCAGCCTAACAACCTGAAATGTCATTATTTGCCTTCTGTTCTCCTGAACCCTTGCTGATTTCATACTGCTGCATATGTCTGTCCCTTTTCCTTGTTCTCAGTGGATACCAAAGACATGCCTTTTACCGAGTTTTAGATGTTTCTATAAGAAAAATGATGCAGGTTTAACAGCATGTGCAGGTATTTGTAGAAAAGCAAATGTGTCTCCCTCTTGGCTCTTTAGTTGTCTGTAACAATAATGTCATAAATAAATAATGTTTCCGTGAGGGAAAAGAGGAGATGTTTATCAGATAGAATACATGCCAGTTAGGATAACTCCGAACAAAATGTTAACATGGATTAGAGAGGAAAACATGCTGCTGGCAAACAAATTGTTGGTGAAAACAGCTTCAGCTAGGGAGTTCCTTTCTCTGTTGGAGAGAAATGGTGCCTGCCATGCAGACCAGGTTTTAAAATTAAGACATTTGTCACCAGAACTGCTGGGTCTGTGGAAACATTCAAATGAGAATAATTTAAGTGCTGCAACAGAATAATGCACAATAAATAGTACATGGAACTGTACAAATGTTGGAGATTATAGTAGGATCAGAGAGATAATGCCTAAGGGATTACCTTTTCCTTTCCTGAAATTATTTTTCAATAGAATTTTAAACCCGATTCTGTTCTGTTGAAATCAAGGTGAGGCTTTCCTTTGCATTTAGTGGATTCTGGATGAAGTCATTACTGAATGCAAGCTGGTCTGTCCTTGGAGAATGAATCCTAATTGTCCACAGAATAGATGCACCATGTACACTGAAGTTCTATGTTTTCTAATTCTGTTTTGTCAATCTATTTCTTCCTTCTCTGAGGCCTGGTTTTGAGAGATGCAAGGCTAACTCATCTTCATTCCACTTCCACTTGGCTTCCTTTGCTAAGATTGACAGCTAGGGAAAAACACCGATAGCTTTTGTTAATCAGTGTGCACATCTCCATTAGCAGCTGTACGAAGACTGCCAACTAGTTGCCACACAAGAATTACCACTCAGGAACTTAAGTCAACAGAAATAATGACAAAGTAGTGCCTGTATTTTTTGTTTGTTTGTTTGGAGCTTTGTTTGTTGTTCTAGTTTTTAAAGTTGTAGAGGGCTGGATGACTAATAGCATGCAACTCGCAAGTGATACTGCCTCAGAACAATTCTACCTCTTCTTAGACATTGCAAAACAGCAGAGGAAGATAAAGTAGGTATTATAGATGAGGAAGAAAAAATACACTAAAGGGGGCTTCAGTGTTGTTAAAGTATATGCTTCAAGTTCAGCAAGTGCTTATGTTTGGGTTTTGGTTTGTTTATTTATTTATTTATATTTGGCTGCCATCCTGACCTGACTTCTAAATTAGTCTTTGACATCTTTTACAGGAATTTTACATTTGTACTTTTCCTCTCCCCTCTTTCAGAAACATGTTTATTCCTGAGAGTTGGCACATTTTTAATATTAGTAAATGGCCTTAATAAATAATGTGAAAATGGAAAGCATGTAAAAATTCCTACTACAGAATCAAACTGATTAATCTGTTGATTATCTGGTTGTTGTTTATTTATGTACTTTGTCAGCCCACTGCACTTGGTTCAAAACACAGGAAAAATTTGTTGTTTAACAGAAAGTATGCTTATTGGTTAAACTGGTGTATATATTTGAAGAATGGGAAGACAGAAAAAAGTGGCAAGACAGTGTTTGCAAGACAATGTTTGAAAGCTGCAGAAGAAAATGCAGAGACATTAGAGACAGATGAATTATGAAGAAAGGTAAGTACATTCAATCAGTTGCTTTCTATTGGCTTGAGGGTGATCTCTGCCATATTACAATGTACTGATTTATGGACTAATTAGTTGTACAAAACAAAAATATTTATAGAAAATGTTTCTCTCAAGCAGCCACCAAGCCAACCAAACAATAGGAAAATTGATTTTGTGTGTTAAAAAAATAAATTCAATATATATTTATGAGCCCGTTCAAAATGTAGAGCCTTTTTGCTACCAGATTTTGAGTAAGCAGGAAATATCTGTGTATCAAAACCTAATTGTGTCTGGACATTTAGGGAAGAAATTAAATACCTAAGATATAGGTATTTCAAGCTATAAAATATACTATTAATTAATTTATAAAGTCATACTATTATCATTATATGATCTTTAATGCTTCCAATACAGAAAAAATAAGATGAGCAGAAAAAACCCCACAGCCATCTCTGACTTTTGGAAGAGAATTTTAGAGCTTTACTGTTTTTTTGGTATGCATGTCTTTTAATTTCTTAAGACTGTTAAAAGATGCTTCCAATTACTTTGACTCATATATAACATCCCTTCAAAAAACAGTAGTTGTGGTTTCCTTCTAGCCTTAAACTGAAGTGCAAAAGAGAAAAACCCAAACCAGCAAAATCAAATGTGTGAGTTATGCATCACAACATTGAAACTCTATGCATGGTAGGCAAAGATAATGTTTTGGGAGGTGTAATGTAAAATAGACTTGGATAAGATAATTTGAAGTAAGTGGGTAGCAAATACATGCAGATGGAAGACTATTTAACTTCACATTTGTGTGATTTGAATGGACTAGAGAACTGTAGGTCTCAGCAGTTAATGCCGTGGATGAGGTGTCAGAATTAATCTCTCTTTCTGTAATTGACTTTGTAAGTCTCTCAACATCTTCAAGCTTCAGTCCCCATAAATAAAATGGAAATAGCATGCCTCCCTGCTTTGCAGTAGTATCATGAGGCTAACCTCAGTAAAGTCTGGGGGATACTCAGATGCTAGATATTGCCAGTAAATGAGAAACCTGTCAAAAAATTGTTCTCCACTAAATCTACATAGTTTAGTCATCGTTCTTTACATCCTACTCAATGAGAGAATTGTAAAAGTAGTTGTGACTCTCTACCAGATCTAGGGAGGCAAAAGAGAACTGTCAAGACTAATTCATAAGTACCAATCCACCTACTTTTTGCCTGTGGGAGATCTCTAGAGCAAAGTAATAAATACATTTTATGAGGGCATAGAAAAACTCTGACACGAGGGAAGAAAGCAAGCTGTAGGATGGCAAAAGAAAGCAGTATAATAAATGTAATTACTGGAGTGCTCTACGTGCTGGTTCTTCCATCCTGCCAAGCAACAGTAGTTAGAGGTAAGAGAAGTTAACAAGAAACGTATTGGATGAGTCAGTGTAGCCATTCAGAGCCCAGTTCAGTCCTGTGTTGAGCATGGCGACAGCAGATGCCAGTAGAAGGCCTGGAGGGAAAATGCTCTCTTCTGAACACATTTCATTTTCTTTCTCCTTGTAAGAATTACGTGTAATGATTTAGGCGGTGCAGATGTAACCACTGACCTTACACAGATCTCGGCAATGGGGTTCTTCCCACACGGAGCCCGCTCTGCTTTGGCCTGAGGGAGCCCTGTGACATGGTTTCTCAAAAGGTGTTGAAAAGCAGCTGCTTCATGAACATCTGGACTAGATGGCCAAACTAGCGCTGCTACATTCACAAAGCAGAGGTGGTGCTGATGGGCCCAGGCTCTTCCAGAAGAAAAGTGATCAGTGTTTCACCCAGGCAGGAGGCGAAAGCCTCAAGCGGAGAGTGTCCTGTCTGTGCGACGCTCAAGTCCTGCAGTTTCCATATCAGAGATTACAATGCCACGTGTTGTGTCTCTGAATTTATCAGTGTCTATGTAGTATACAGATTAGCTTTTTCCCTGAGATCCTAGTATATTTTTAGTATGGTGGCAACTTATGTTCTCTTTCTTTTCACTGCCCCAAAGCTAGATTTCTCCAAATATGATAACTCTTGAGAAAAGTGGATTTTTTTGCTTTGTTTCCCTTTAGATTCTAATGCCTTTCACATACATTTCTGTTTGGTTCTTTCTCTCTTTTTTTTTTTTTTTTTTCTTTTTTTCTGAGGTAAAATTTGTGTCTGACCAGTAGTGAGAACAGAATTGTTAATTCTACTTTGTATTCTTTCTGCTGGTCCACGTTTTCTTTACAGTAACCTCTGCTCCTGTAGTGTGGGCTTTAGCCTTCATTTCTGTATTAAACCTTTTAAGTTTCTACACTGTGAAGCTGAAGCCTTTGTTTTAAAAACAGAGACTTTGAATCCCATTTCCTGCAAATGCTTTTAACCTCTATTAGGTGAGCAAATCTCAACTTATAAATGTGAATAGTATTATGCTTTATCTTACTGGTTTGTGGCATATGTGCCAGCTTTGAGCTGGGCGTGTATTTAGCAGACCTGTTTTGCAGGAAGAATCTAATAGACTTATTATCCATAAGGTCAGTAAAACTATCAAAAAGTAAATAATAAACCAAGTTATTTTAGTACTTGAGATCCAAATTTACTAGTGCATTTTTGTAAAGACATTAAGTTCTCCTGTCATTCAAATGACTTCTGTTAAGATTTAGAAAATTATTTATGAGATATTGTGATAGTTAAAAGCAGGACTTCTATCTTAAATTTATCTTCCACTAGGTGTTATTAATTCTCATTTAAAAAAATATAGTATAGAAGAACTAACTTCTTCATGAGCTAGGTGTTCATAACCCCAAATGAAGCATCATAGTTACCTGTTCAGGCAAGGAATAATTTCACACTCTTTGGGATACATCCATTTGTCCTGCACATCACTTGTGAGAACATATATTGGTTTGATTCCCATTCTAAAATGAGGAGGTATTAAGCAGAATTTTGTAAATAGTTATATATGTTATGCATACTAATATTACGTGTTATATATACTAAAACTATATGTAATGGTAATTATAACCAAAGCTCCTAAGAAGTTTTCAGTACTATTATAGTGTAACACTATTCATATTCAGTGTGATGTGGAGCTTAAGTGTGTTGAACTGGTTCCCTGCCTTTGCCAGTTGGTTTTTGGGTTGTTTCAGGCAATTCCGTTTACACCTCTGGGTGAATCTCTATTAAAAGATAAATGGTACAGAATTTCTGTTCAAGGTATCTGAGCATTTATAGATTGTAGAGAATAACAATCTAGCCTCTTCCTTGAGGGCTTTTGAAGTATCTCAATTGTGATAAATGGAAGTGCTTTGACATTTTGAGTAGCGTAAGAATCTTGTAAGAATGATTTTGCCTTGTGTTTTATTTGTTTACAGTAAGCAAATACATCTTTTCATTCAACATGTTTACAAAATCTAGTCCAGAAGAGCCCAAGCCTTTGGATGACATTTCTCAGTACTGTCAATTATAAACAACAATTATAGATAGCAGCCACTAATTTTGCATCCACAATTATTTGCAGGTGCAAAGTGAACCATGTTCCCAGTAGATGTGCAAGGATTGAAATGTTTTCATTTACATGTTCAGGTAACACTGGAAACGGTCACTGAGTCATGTGAAAGCATCAGCTAGATTCAGGCCTCTTAAAATATGGCTTCCACAAACTGGCATAGTAAGAGCCTGAATGAGCCTACATCTCATAATGTGTTTTTGCAAGTTTTGTGGAGGAGTGGTGTTGCACTTCTGAATGTGGAGAACGCATTAATTTCAAAACAACTGATACCCCAACCAGAAAAATTTCTAAAATAAAATCTATTCATGCTGTGGAGCTGAATAATAAATTGGAGAACTTGCAGAATTTTTTTTGGTTTAGATTTGTACTTATCTTTACATTACAGACAATATTGTCCTTCAGATGTATCCTGCTGCACTACATTAATTAACTTTGGATCTAGCATAGTAGCTGCGAACCACTTTTATGAACGATATATGAACATTTTTCTGTTGGGATCATGCAGGAATCTCTTTGTCTTTCATGAGTTGTCAACTGACTGTACGTAACACAGGTTTGTGATATCACAAGTGGGTAAATAATCCCTTTTAGACTTGTTAAATAGAAGATATTTGCTAAGATATTGTGCATAGTGGTATGTAGCAAAATGTTTTGAAGGGATTTTGTACTAATTTGTGTCAACTTTGTTTTGAATAGATTAATGTAAAGATTTTTGTCTTTTCTAATTTTGTGTTTGCTAATGTTACCTTCTGCAACATAGCTGAGACTTTGTTTTGGTCAATACATTGGAAAATACTACAATGTCTGTAGAATAAATGAGGGAACTAGGTTTGGATACCACTGAAAATGGAGGGGATGAGAGAAAGAAAATATCGCTTGTGTTATGACTTATCTCTGCATTAAGGAAGAACAAAAATATGCAAGACGTATAGACGTGGCACTTCAGGACATGGTTTAATGGTGGACTTGGCAGTGTTAGATTAACAGTTGGACTGGATGATCTTAAGGGTCTTTTCCAACCTAAATGATTCTATGATTCCATGTACAGGACAATGTTAACTTTTCCCCTCCATTATTTAATTAATATCACAGTCTAAAAAGTGAGAACAACTCTGGCATTGTCATAACTGTCTGATTACAGATTGAGTAAAATTGGTGACTCTATTTTAAGGTTATAAAATGATTTTAGGAGTGACCAGTGGTCCCAGAAATGGTATTTTGGAACACATGCGACTAGAGGAGTAATGACAACTTAAAAGAATTTTAAAGCCCCATTGTGATCATTACAGAGCCTCAAACTTTGTTGGCCAAAAATCTGAATTCTCAAAGCTTGTTGAATTTATAGAGATACTTATAAACTTAACAGTTGAGCACGCCTGTTAGATCAGGATTGATCATAGTATTTCCACATCTAGGCTGCAGTGATGGTGCTGGAATTCAGTTCTGCTCTATTAGGTGTGATTTGTGAACCTGTAATATTTCTTCTGGAGAAGAAATTTGAGCTTAAACTTCTTTCTGAGTTTTGCCTTCAGGCTGCAGCTGTGGGCTCTGTAAGTTCCATCACTTGAATTAGGTTAGTAATGAATAAAACCTCTTTTTAAATTATATTTAGAATTTTCCAAAATAATAGAATGTTACTTTTTTTTAATAGATTAATGTTTGAAGAATATTAGACTAGAGATTTCTACCATAAACTTTGCATAACTTTGCATTAAAGATTGCACTGGTTTCATAGATTATTGTATATGTTGCTTTGCAAATAACAGTATGATATAGAAAGGCTTTAATTTCCTCTTCCACTAAAATGGAGAAGAGTCTGTTTCACTGTGCTTTGGTTGCAATAACAGTAAGGGACAACATCCGGGAGTTGTGAACAGGGAGTACTTGTGAAAATCAGGCAGTTTCTATTTAGAATGCTAAGGCATCTGAATTAGGGAGATTTTGGCTTCAGTGTTGGGGTGTGTAAGGGGTGTGGATAAAAGGAAGACTAGGGAAAATGTGGGCCCCCTCCGGAAGAAAGTGGGAGACCTGGCTACCCAGGATATTGAGAAGGCTGAGGTACTCAATGACTACTTTATTTCGGTCTTCACTGGCAGGAGCTCAAGCCACACTGCCCAATTTGTAGAAGGCAAAGGCAGTGACTGGGAGAAGGAAGAACCACCAGCTGTAGGAGAAGATCAGGTTTGAGACCATCTAAAGAACATGGAGGTGCACAAGTCCATGGGTCCCGATAAGATACATCCACAGGTCCTGATAAGATACATCCACAGGTCCTGAGGGAACTGGCGGAGGAAGTTTCTCAAAATAAACAAGCAATATCTCCAAAACTACTCCTCACTCTCTTTTCCCAGAATACACGTATTACTTGTTTCTTGACAATGGTTTACTTCTAGTACAAAAATTGTATTTCCAGTGACAACAGTAAATTTGAACATGTGTGCAGCAGCTCCATTGAGCAGTATTGTGTAAGCAGCAGGTGTCTTACCACCTATAACTAGGATGTGCAGACTAGTACACACACACACACACACACACACAAGGTTTATTTGGGGGATGCCTGGGTATGGCCCAGGGTGAGATGCGGTTGCCCCTGCTGACAATGCAGGACTAAATGCAGTCCCGGTGTGCTTTCTGTAACTGGGCTGTCACTCTGGTTCTGCTGACTGCCGTGAAACTCTGATTCAGTGTGCTTCCATGATGTGATCTTTATCCTGGTCCTTCTCAGAAACGAGTATTAGCTAGCAATGTATGCAGGAATTCAACCCCAAAGCCTTTACAATCTGTTTAGTTCTACAGATTGCATAACATTAGTGTTCTCTGTGTTCTTTGAGGCTGTAAAATTTCTTGAGCAGTATTTTATCATGTATATGTTTGGGCCTGTATGGATAATGATGGCCAGAAAAACAACAAAGGGAAACATAAGCTTTGTACTGGAATTTTATATATTGCGTATTGTGGCAAAAATGGTGTCTTGGTGAACATACTGTACTGGTGATAAACTTTCATTTCATTAAATGAAATGCACCATATGGTGCAAAATGCTGCTGTTCTGCTTGTTTTGCATACACTTCTTTCATCCTCTTCTTTCTGATGCTGTATGGTGATGGGAAAGGTATTAAGTTGGTTAATACAAAATTTCTGGTTTATAATGCCAGATCTGCATTCTGGTGGATAAATGTTTGCATCCATAAATAATTAAACTTGTAGCTTTTCTTAGGAATGAATGGATTGACTATGTCTTAATGTTTACATCTGTAACGTTGCATTTGCAAGGACAAACATGAAGGCTGGGGGTTGTCTGAAAATCTGGTCTTGCATATTCTATGAAAAATATTAGTCAAATTTCTCACAGGTGAATAAACTGCATGCATGGATGAATCTAGTTAATTCAATGGTTTAATAAACCTAGAATTCCAATGAGGCTGTAACAAATCCCCCTGGCATCTTGGAGTTATGAGAAAGATGTATAAAATTATATGCAAGCAGAAGAGCCCTTTCTAAATTTGAGGAGTCTTTTGCACATTTTTTTTTGTTCTGTTCACTACATGAAATAACTTCTCTGTGGCTCAGTCATGATGAAGTATTAGATAAATTATCATTTGAGGGCAATATCTGGGGTCAATTTGCATCTGACTAGATTTTTTTCCTTTGGATAGTTTGTTTTTGAAACAGCTATGCAGCACTAAATTGCCTCTCTCTTAATGTCCCTTTGAGAAAGAAGGCCAGCTTGAAGTGGAAATTCCTATAGCTCCCTTGTGCAGGCAGCAGCACCTTTTGTTGCAAGCTGCCCCATTTTCAGATATTAAGCACATATGGATCCTGGATCTAGTTAGAAACACAGGAATTGCAAGCTGATTAGGACTGACTGATTTAGCAAAACAACTGTCACTAATGTAACTGCATAAATTTAATTATGATTGCCAGGTTTAAGGTCATTGTACTCTGAACTGTAATCTGGACACCTAAGCAATGTGTGAAGCCTGATCAGTTCTTGGATGCTAAACCTTCTAGGAAAAAGAAATATCATATAGGAAATAATAATTCTGCGGTAGGTTCCTCTTGCTGTATTTTGATTCAGAACCAAAATCCTAGGTTAGTGATTGTGTTTTTATTTTTTCAGTATCATATGTCTTTGCTACTTCACAGGCATTCATAGGGATAGGATACCCACTGCAAGAAACCTAGAACAAATTGGAAGGGGTGTATGTTTTCAGGTGAAAAATAAAGCAGATATTGTGACTACATTATCATGGAAAGTTCCTACCATATATTCAGGAAAAGGATTCTCTTGTTTTTTTTAAAGCTTCTGAAATGGGGAATAAGTTCTGCCTTCATTTTCCACGGAATTAAATAAAAAAGCAGGTAAAGCAATGCTGAGTGAGGTAAATCTCCTCCTCTCTCAAATACGCACACACAATTTTACAAATATACTTGGAATACAGTAGTGGTAATTTATATTCCAAATTTTCAATTAGTGAAGTTCTGTGGAGTTCAGAGGAAAAAATAATGAAGCTAAAGAAAAGGATGATTGATAAGAAAACTTTCCACTGGATGTATTCCTGTGTAAAATTGTAATTTTATTGATAGGTGAGGAAGGATAAAATGCACGAAATCGTAGCTAAATACGTGGAAATACTGGTTTAGAAGATTATAAGTATATGAAATTGGAATGCAGCTGAATTGATTGTGATCTGATATTCGTTATACTTCACTCTGCTGGCAGAATCCCTTCTAACCAAACGTGCATAACATGCTTTCTTAACACTTTCACAAAGCCTTGAGTTTATAATGACTATTGAAATGCATCTTTTCAAATAATTACACAATCTGAATTTGGTCTGTGCTAATAAGCTTTAAGAAAACTTAAATTCCACATTTTAATATCAGAAATCCACTTAATTATAGGTAATCTCCAGCTCTGCATGTCACCTGTATTAGCATTTATATTCCTCATTGAGTCTGCAATATAATTTTCTGTTTATTGTTGTGAACATCCTTCTACTACATACCTGCAATCTTATGTAGGCCATGGCTGGCAACCAGCCAAGCTCTTTATTTATCTTTGCCTTATCTTATTTAGCCCAGCGAAAGGGAGCGGCAATATGAATAGTAAGCACGCTTCTACGTGAAGGGCCAAGGTGACAGCCTGAACAAGCACCAGCTTGTTGTCTTCATCATCTTCATAGGATTCTTTTAGAAGACCTGATTTGTCTTCCCGTTTCTGGTGGCTGGGTACTGGCCTGCAAACCTTGCTTCCTCAGTGGGAAGAGCTTATCCGAGAAGGCAGTGCCCTAAATTCTGCTCTGTTCAACATGTGGAAGAGGCAGCCAGGTAGAATTTATTTCTCTCAGGAGTTTTTCTTTTGCTGATTAATTGTTTTCCATACTAGGCTACTATGTTGGTAAAATATTTATAGCCATTATGATGAGAATTGCCAGGAAATGAATTCACACAGTCTTGCTCCCTTCTGATTTTATTTTTTTTTCCCAGGACTTTGAAACACTGCTGTGGTTTTGGCTTGCCTCTCTATTCTTGCTATCCTTTTCTGTCACACTCAGTAATTGGCCTAATAAAAGGCAGAAACAAGAATTTATTACACCTTGGGCAATACTTGAAACAAACTTTATTTGCTGGAGCAGCACTTTTTATCTACTCGCTACTGTATATTTTGACATTCCTTCTAAATATTAAATTTGACTTTATTAAAAGTTAAATCTTGGCTTTTTTTTTGTGATTGCTGCTGGTTTTGCAGTTTCTTAGGCAGACTAGTACATATATAAACATATCATTTTAATGAAGCTTTGGAGAAACAATATAAACTGTGGCTATATCTATTTCATTACTGCCAGAATCCACAAAAATGGTATACATTAAAGACTAGCTTCTGTAATACCTTGTAAATTAGTCTTAGAATAATTTCTGTGATGAATTGAGAGAACAAAGATGAGAACTGTTCAACTTTTCATACCTTTTCCAAGCTTGGGATTTGATGAAACCTTCCTCAAACAAATGATGCCCTTTACTTTTAAAATTGTCTGCAAAAATAATGACAGTAGTGAAAATATACCAAGTTAGATTGTTATGAGGTAATTTCCACTGTTGAGTCTGTTTTTCTTCTACATACTAGGCGGTAAAATGATAAAATTTTTTTTGTTTTCTAAAAAGGGCTTAAGAAATAGCAATGCATCATCCTGGAACTGTTTATGCAGGAATTTTTATTCTTTGAAATCTTCCAGTGTTAAAGCAACAAGAAAACATTTAGAATGTCCTTTGGTGGAATCTTATTACACTCGTTATATATGTAAACTGATATTCTTTGATGCCAGCACGTTGCCCATACAGAGAAATCTCTGCACAATTAAATGAAAGGAAAAAGAAAAGGACTAAATAAAAAGTAATATTTGTCTCTTATCTGATTAGAATTAAATACATTAACAAATTGTCTGGTAACACAAATAGGCAATAATACAAAAAATCTACATTGTACATTATTTCAAGAAAAATAACTTCATTTGAATACAAAAGGATAAATACACTTTTTGTCCTATAGCCACTCTTGTACAGTAGGTGAACACAGCATCTTACTGATGCAGTGCTGCTAAGGTATACAAGGGTATGACTGGCTTGAGTTTTATTGAGGGGGCTGTTACACATGTGCATCACTAACATCAGACAAAGAAACCTTTCAACCAACAAGGGTTACAGAGCAACGTTCACTAAAGCACAGGTTGGAAAGGATTCAGGGACTGAAGCAGGCCAATATGGCAGCTTTTACAGATTTCCTTATACCCACAATGCACTGACAGCAAAGAATGCCTTTATTTGGTCGGTCCACACACCGGGCGGAGGTACAGTAGCGCACCGTATAGGAGTAGCAAATGTTTTTTAAATTCTCTTCCCATTCTGGGGGCTGTCAAAGCCGTTCCAGTCCTGTGTAAGCTTTGCAGCTAGCATTGATTTGATGGAATAGGCAGCTGCTGACTTGTCTCGAGTCGGAGGTGAACAGTCTTGACTCGGAGCCCTGTCCGTAACTGATTAATATGGCTTAGTTCAGTTAGGCCTTCTCAGTTTGTATGTGGTTATTTTTCCTCTCTTTTTTTTCCTCTTTAAATTTCAGTAGAAAACACTTGGAATTTGTTTTGTTTTCATGTGGCACGTTCATTTGAAGTAGTCTGAATGTGATGCCATCAGCCATACGGAGTCTAGCATATGCAAAGTCCAGCTGCTCCTAGCAGAGCAGTCAGCAGTAATAGAGACCCGTGTGATGTTGCCCTCTGGCCGGAATTTTGGCTGCAGCCTCCTGGATCCCTTTCACACTTCAACTTCTCGCATAAAATGCCAGTGTAAGCCGGAGGGCACTGGCATCGCACGTTATTGATGCACGTTCCTCCGTTCTGGCAATGCAGTAGTTCATTGTCGCATACGTTTGCTGCAAGATAGCAGGGGAGGGAGGGAAAGAAAAACAGAATAAATATAAATTCATCTACAGGAGAAACTCTGAACTAAAACCAGAATTAAAACACTACCCCCCCCTCTTCCTGAGACATGTAAACAGGAAATGTGGTTTTTTTTAAACACTTCAAGTTTGAGTTTTTATTTATTTGATATTTTCTCATCCTTTTTTTTTTTTTTTAAGTCTATAGTCTTCGAGAACCATATCATTCACTTCAGACCACTATTATACTATTAATTAACAAATTAATATGAATAATGATTAATAATGAAATGAATATTAATACCTGCCTTCTGCCAGTGGCTGCATTTTTCTAGTTACTACTGAACTGGAACTGTAGGTGGGTGTGTTATTATTTGAAAGGGGCAACGTATCTAGAGCTTTTGCAAAGTGTTAACAATGGTTAAAAATGCAACATGGCTTTGCTGAAGTAAAAAGATCTGTATGAGAAGGCAGGGTCTTATAACCAAGAACTGCATGTATTAATGATTTGAAAAAAATAAGCAAAAAAGATAAGGCAAGCACAGGCAGGAAATTCAGCATGGTATTCAATGGGGATCATACACATATGGAAGTAAAAGGTAATGTTATTTCTATTACCAATAAATATTAATTCTTAATTAGATTTGCTGCTTTGGTACAAGGGTAGCTGGCATCTTAAAACTATCTTGGATATTGTAGCCTGATATAACTTCAGAGGTCAGATTTGACAAAAAGAGTTAAGAGAAAAAAATGCAGACAGAAGTTTTAGAGCTGCATAATATTGTTGTATTTGAAAAAATTGAGAGCTTTACTTTGTATTAATTAATGTCAGTTGAAATATTTCACCGGTTAAATACATAGAGATATGAGGAACATACTAAAATGTGTCAATCCGTGTTTTATTCCAGATGATATCAATAGCAGAATATGTGCTAGATACAGCTCTGTCTTCCATAGGAGTGGTGATTTTAGTAAAGACCTTGCACCAATGATCTAGGCAGAACGTAACAGTAAAAATTTTCCCTCAGAGAATTAGGGAAAAGATTGTTTGGCTTAGAAGCAGACTCAACATTATATGGTGTTTATGCATACCTTAACCTGGAAATACCCTAAATAATTCAGAATAGGGAAAATATTGTTAATTTTACTTTAGTCATTGCTATTTGTTGCTACAAAAAAGGTACAGTTTTACCAATGTTAATTTACTTGTTTTTAAAAGCAACCCCAAAATTATGAGAACTAAAACTGCAACAGCCCAAGTTCTTAAGTGATGCAATTCTACATAAATCTGTACAATTTTGTGCTCTAGCAACCTTACTAGTAATCTTATCCGTCCTGGTTTGCTTTCAGAAAAATTGTTTTTTCACTCTAGAAGGACTCTCTGACAACTGCTTTCTAATATTCTGCACCCAATGGGCCAAATAATAATGCAGTGTGTTAGAAACTCATAGGTGCCATTGAGAGAGAACAGTTAAGCAGTTTTCAGTTATTCCTTTAGCAAGTTTTTTACTGAGCTATGAATTTAATGTTGTTGTCCAGTTTCTGAATTGTCAAAATTTGAATGTTAGTGTACAACAAACAGTACGTTATTGATGACAGTCGTATGTCTGAATTTTAATGTTATATATATACATTACAAAAAATAGTGTTTATGTTATGCACAAGGAACAGTGAATCACCACCAAATAAATGTGATGAGATTAACAACCCAGAAAAATATAATGATGGCAGGCCAAAAAAATGAAGTATATTTTAAAAGTCAACATTTGAGATATATCTCTTGTAACCAAGGCTATGTTGGTTTAAAGTTTGAAGCTGACTTTATTATTCATATTGTATATATTTAGCCATGTCAATATGCAAAATCAAAATATTTTATTTGATGGTACAGCTACTGAAGCTGCTTGTTCTAGACTACTCACTGCTGGGATACCTCCTACAGTTCAGGCAATGAAAATGGTGAAATATCTGTTCCATCAGTATTGACCACTGTTTGCCCTGAATGATTGAGTGGAAATCAATAGTTAATTAAATACCACTTCTTAAACAGCAGATGAGATATTTCACTCCATGTTTGGCCCTGACTATATTATCCAAATTTTTCCAAGTATTCAGTAAACTAAATTTATTTGCCATTAGCTTTCCTATTTTTAAACTTATTTTGACAACTATAGCCTGTTATTTTAAGAGGGCATCAGCGCAGTTTCTGATCCATAGTTACACACTGCTGGAGATGGGTGGCTGAAGTTGCATTTTGCTACGTACTGGCTGTTCTGCTTGACACACTCGTGCAGGCTGCTATCAAATCCCTCTAAATCATTGCTGTCTACAAAATTTCGGTTACGATGTTATTGATTTTTAAATCAGACCTTGTTTTTCTCACTAGAAATTTTAAAAATTTGCTTAAAGAAGGGATGGATAAAAAGCTTCTCCTTCACCATTTAAGCTTCTAAAGTTTGCCCACAGAAGTGTGTTAAATAAAAACAGGCAGATGTTAGTGGTGTCAGCAAGCTATTGTGTAGCTGAAAATTCTTGAATATTTAAGCTTGTATTGTCACAGCTTTCTTTTCCCTAGTTTCATCCTTGTATCTCTTTCTCTTGCACACACTCATGTACACACATATATGTATCATGTACATAGCAACTGTGGAGATTTGGAAGTTAAATAATTCAGAAAATGTTATGAAATACCTTTTTTAAATTTTATTGACAATTTTGTTTTAATTTTATTCTGATTAACTAAAATACCATTTCCACATTCCCGAAAGCATGGTCAGGATTGCTTTTAAAACTTTAATATTACTAATTATGTTTATTCAGTTCAGGATTTGGATTAGCTATAGCCATTGAGTGCAGCACATCAGCAGCATAAAGAAAAAGTACTTTCACCAGAGCACTTTCACTGAAATTTAAAAGATAATTTATGCCTTAAATGAAAGTAGTCCACATGCTGCCAAAACCAATGCAAGGCAAGCATATTAATTGTTGTTATGAAGATTAACAATGTTAACATGGTGTTTTGCTCAGATACGTGTTATAACACATTTTATTTTGGAAGAAGCTCTAGGCTTTGCTTGGAGAAGGCAGTGACCTGGGGGGTGCTGAGCAGGAAGGGCCAGGACCCTGCAGCCCCCTTGCTCTGTGCTGGAGCCTGAGGAGGGCTGCTGGAGCCTGAGGAGGGCTGCTGCAGCTGGTGCTGGTGGGTGCAGGCAGGGCTGGTAGAGCCTCAACGTGTGCCTGGCCCTTAGTCTTTTTATTTGCCCAAGCAGCAGGAGCAGCAAGCCTGGCATGCCCTTGCCCCTTCTTATACTCCAAGCCGTGAAATGTTGCTTCCACTGCCGAGAGGTGTTGAACCAGCTCTGCCTTATCTTCATCATGAAAAGTAACAATAATGAAAAATTAGTTTGAATTAATCTGAAAGGCATCAGGTATCGAGTTCTGATCAAAGAATGAAACATGGAGAAGTGATGTAAGTAAAAGAACTAATTCTGAAGTAATCACACATGACTATTAAGACTTGTGTGGCTGAACTAGCTGCGGGTTTGCTGGCAGATCTTCAGTAATTAAAAGACAGGACATAAAATTGATCACTTAAGAAACAAACCAGATATGTCTGATTTGCTCTGGAGAGCTTTGCAGGCCTTTTGGGGGGATATTTCTGAGCACAGTCTCCAGATCTGTGCTACTGTGGGAAGTGAAATATTTAAAGTAAAATAAAGGAAAATTTTAGATGTTATTTTCATAATTCAATTTACCATCTAACCTATGGTCTGATCCTTAAAACACTATACAAAGGAGACAGAAAAAAGCCACATGTAAGAATGGATAACTATTTGAAGCTTTTATCTCCTTGGGGCACCCCTCCCCTCCAAACCAACAAACCCCTGCAATTATTAAGAGATTTTTTTTTTAATTAAAATGTAAATATCTTTTCTGAAGTAATTATTAATAAAATATTGAAGTTTATTTTTTAGGACAGGACCTCTATGAATGATGATGAAAGGTGCCTTGCCACAAGTCACAAAATATTCTTAATTTGTAATTCCAATGTTATTGCATTTGGAAATGGAATAAAAAAGGAAAACAAGGGGAAAATATCCAGTCCTTCAACCAGCTGAAGCAGTTAAAGGGGTAAGTGATGTGCTAGTGTTTCACAGAATTTATACTGGGTATTTCATGAAATGTATCGAGAGTAGCATAGTTGTTTGACAAATGTCTACTATCCTCTTAAATGTTCAAATCTGAATAATACATGAAAATTTCTAAGTCTGTCCAAAACTCAACTTTGAATACCTTTGCAGCTTCTTGAAAGAAAAGAGACAGACAACTGTGGCTGATTTTAGTTCTGAAGCAGCAATATAGACTCAGTAACACAAATGCAAGTCTTGTTCTCTTCAATCTGGAGGGCCACCTCAGGCACAGCATTGTGCCATTGGCTTATGTTCTGTCCAGTTACTGTGTCTGGGCAGATTCAGAGAACATGCATAAGGATTTTGGTCTGCCTACTGCTCAGACAGACTGAACTTAAACACAATTTATTTTAGTCTCCTGTCTTTCCTGAAGGCCATCCAACAGGTGAGAAAATATATTTTCTACCTTTCTTTGTGCTAATTTAGTTTTTGTACAGTTTGCCTACAGTAGCATCTTATTCAGGTGGGTCAGACACATGAATATGAGAAAGGACAGGCTATTGACCTAGAAAAAAAAAAAAAAAGAAATGAACATATTCAAAAGGACACCTTTTTTGATCTGGGACAGGTGGTGTTTACTTTCTGCATCAAAATCTGGATTTATTATGAAATTTTCATTGTTTGTGGAAACAGCATAAAGACCATTAATGATAAAGTCACAGAAATAAAACTTTTAATTAGAGGTCCTTGCTTCCTTTCTTGAATTCTGAAATCTTTCATTTTTAAGCAGGATTTTGTAAGATCTCTCCCATCACTGTTTTTCTTCAGTGTGTTCTTTTTGTGGTATCATTTGTTACAGCCTTCTCTCTCCCCCTCTCTCTTTTTAAAACCATCTCTTCACTTTTCTCCTTTTTGTCTCCCAGATCATGAGTATTATAGTCCCTGGACAGGCTGGTGGGTTGAAAGCTCTCAATATATTACACAACATTTTGGGCTATTCTAAAGCACTGGTGCAAGCTTTGACCCCACTTCTGCTGCAGTGAATTTTCCATGCTGTTTGTCAGTAGTTCGTGTGAATGGCCTTGCTGAAATCATGAGAATTTTCTGACCTTGGGTTCCACTCATTGTTCATAACTTTGAAAGCATGCAGGTCTAGTGGCTGAAGAAATTATTCTTGGCTGTTTTTTCCTCTAATGCATCTGTTTCCTTGGTACTTCTTATCTAGTAAAGAATGTGACTTGAATTCACTTATAAGGAAGTTCTCAGCACACGTGCTAACAGAATATTCTGTCTTGGCATAATAAGTGAGTGAACAACCAAGCACAGTGAAACCCACGTTTTAAGTAATGATGTTCATAGGTGGCTTCAATATATGCAGTGGTTGTCTATATAGAGAGCTGTGAACAGCACATTGAAATGCCATGAAAAAAGGAGGTTTCATCTCGCTACATAAATAAGTTCAGTAAATTGAGGCCAAGCACAAGCGATTTCTTGTCAAATACAGAATTAGTTCCTATGAATACTATAAAGATTCTGTAACTAATAGGCATTGTTCTCTAAAAAAATGTGATCATTTAATCAATAAATGGTAAAAACAATCACAGAATATAAAGGAAATTGCAACAAATGAGGAAGCTTGTGTGTATGCCTAATAAGAATACAGACCTCTACACATATATATAGCAAACATGCACAAAGAAACCTCTGCAGTCATGAAGGTATTAGTAATATTTTTCCCACAATTTGTCAAGTAGACATTAATGGAATTGGGGAATGCTAAACACTTAGTCCAATTCAAATGCAAAGGTTTCAAATCTTTCCCAATTTTATCAGAACATAAATGACCACAATCAAAATATTTTCGAATTGCCAGAATTAGCAATAGCAAATTATTTCCACTATTTGGAAACAATCCTAAAGCTACAATATATGTGTTAAAGATCTTTATGTGGAGCTCCACCGACTCATGAGATTTTACCCATATAATGTAAATTTTAGGAATGGGGATATAAGGGCATGGGGAAAACTTGTAAGTAGTCAGGCTTCTTCTGAAAGGTTTCAACTATTGCTGTTATAATTAGTGTCGCACAGCACATGACAAAATCTCAAATTTTTACAACTTAAGTATCTTAATCATTTGAATAACCAGGGGCTAATAACTGACTTGGAGGTTTTGTAACTTAGATTTCTCCCCCTGCCTGTTTCCCAATTAGATCTACTGTTAGACTATTACTGGAATTTAATTTATTGTTACCAGTTACAGTTACTGCCAAATGTTGTTTAAGTGTTTTGCCACCATGAATACATGCGTCAGTGTTGATCGGACTTCTTCAGTAGTTTTAGTACCATAGACGTACCCGATACGAAAAACAGCTGTTGCTCCTTTAAACGTGATATTCATAATGACTTGGTTTTTTTGAAGTGACACTAATTCAACATTTGCTGCAGTGGGATCATTACAACTATCTTAGGATACTGCCAAATCAAGACAAGGTAGATGCTTTGACAGCATGAAAAAAAAATAGTTTGTGCACATTCTGAAGTTAAGACTAAATCAGTGCCGGCAAGTATAAGCCTAAAGCGTGTCTTGCTGTGTCTAAATTACAGCCCTAAAATGACACACATTAATACAAAGATTTCTGGTGCAAAGTTGAAACAATGTTGTGATTAATTATGTTGCCAACAATACAAGGAAATAAACATGGACCAAGTGAGAGTAGTTTCTGAAGGCACATATCTCCATCTTGACTTGTCTTATAAAAGCCCATTAGAGCCACAACTGAAGTAACACCTGATTTATTTATCAGACCAGTTTTATTAAGTTATCAGGGAGTAAATGAATAGGTGGGTGATGGAGGTACTGTGTTTGCTGAAAATTTCTGGTAGAATTTTTAGATTGTTTGCCTACGTGTAATTTCTGTTCTTTCTGCACAATTCTCTCTTCAAAGCTAAGCCAGTTCTCATCAAATTGTAGAAAAAGTCTTCAGAGTTTCTACATGATGATGCAGCTGCTATTCAGAGTTCTCCCCAGTGCATAGCCACAGAATGGATGGTGATTCCTCTCTCCTTTAAATAGGTACCAATTTATCCTAACTTCCACATGGGTAAGCTTAGTTGATTACATTTCACTACTGAAAGCGCAAAAGAACAAATTTTACTTTAACCATGGTATAAGGATAGCAGAGATTGAAAGTTACTCTATTTCACAGGTTGTGTCTATGCTTTCTCGTTTTCCATCTCTATGTTTAGTCTAAAATCCTTGGATTTAATTAATAAAAGATAATGAGAAGAAATACATCAAATCTGTCAAAATGACAAGGAGGAGAACTGAATTTGGAATTGATACTCTTGCATGACAGAGAAGCCATAGTAGCTTTGGCAGAAACAATACAAGATTGCATGTTAAAATGGCTGAAAACAAATGCAGATTGAGTTATCTAAGAATTATGGTTGAGAGAATACTCTCCAATCTTCCTTGGTTTCAGGAAATGATTGATTGACCTTACAGTTTCTGATTTTGATGGTTCCAATTTTATACTTCTCCAAAAGAGGATGATTCCCAAACTGGAGGGAAAAAAATCCCCATTCCTTTTATTGCTTTGCTTATGGAAGAGCACCACTGAATTGGTATGACCCTCATCATATTTTAGGATAATCTTAGGAGAGCAATAAGCTACATCATAGCTTTAGTTGCTCAAAAGGCATAAAAGTTCATATTGCACTTACAAAGCTGTAAGCTGCAGTGCCATTATTTCTGTCTTCCTGGAGTTAAATGAACATTCTTACATGATCTGTCTTCTCTTTCCTTAGCTAGGAAAAGAAGCAACTGAAACTACAGGAGGTTTTTTTGTCTAGTGCCAACAGCAAGGTCGGGGTTTGGATGTAACCACTATCAATAAAAACTGTCTAAGGACATAAACTCCTCAGATACAGAAGATGAAGTGGTCATCAGAAGGCCCTGTGAACAGTTGGAAAGTGGCTTTGGTTCCCTAAATACAAGCAGCTGCTGTCACTAGAGGTGCCAGAGCCATTTCAGACACTTGCATGGAGCTGGCAGGCACGTCCTATGAGCTGTGAGAGATTGAGTCTTGTGGGAGTGGTGGCAGGAGGCCTGCCGGGGGGATGTCTGTGTGTCTCAGGCAGCTGTAGGGCCCTGGGTGTGCAGCCTGCAGCATCCTGCCTGCGCACCCTCCACCCAACAGCGCTTCCCGGCCGGCGTTCGATGTCTGCTCTGATCCAGTGCAGCTGTGCCACAAACACTGGGCATAGCTCTCGTGGAAACCGCCAAGTTGTGAACAAGAGCTGTGAACATCCCCATCTGAGGTCTCCACTCAGGCACCCTCTGCCCACCAGCCTGGGAGCATATTTGAACTCAGGCCCTTGCCTTGCTACTTCCCGAGTGACCTGGTGGGCTCGGCCCATCCTTACCTTGCACGTTGGACCTTCTGGTGGGACCCTGACCCGTACTGCCCCCAGAGGCTTCTCTGGCAGTGTGCAGGCTGTGACAGATGCCATGACTGCCACCGGGGCTGCTCTGCTCCCCTGGCTGGGGTGCTGTCGGAGGGACCCTGTGGTGGAGAGATCCCGGTGCTGCTGCTGCCCTTCCATTCCACCGCTCCTGGTCCCGGCTTGCTGTCTCCTTGTGGAACCACCAGCCACCATTGCTCTTTGGCAGTGGCACTAGGCACCTATGGTCAGGCAGTTCAGTCCTATCCAACAAGCTAGCAGGATGGCTTTGCCTGAAGAGCAGCATTTTCAGCTTCATGCCTGACACTTGTTACAAGTTCCCAAGATCTATCAAATAGGGTTGCAACAAGTCTTGCTTTCACAGAGCACAAAAAGGCAGAAGAAAGCCTGGAGAGCAAACCAAAGCAGGAGCATGCAAAGGTCAGGAATACAAATATGTGATTATGAATTATATAAAAGGCTGAATATTCCTGCATACTGAGCTGGCAGGGTGTTTGGAATGCAATAATGTTTTGGATATAAAAGAATGCAAATAATTTCTGTTTGTTTACAAAGACTAAAGTTTGTCTTTCTGCCATTCATCCCAATGAATGCTGCATTGAAGACTTTCAAAACCCATTAAATGGTCCCACACACTTATTACTTTATTTGGCAGCAAAATGAGAGAAGATGATCACAACTGAAACTGATTTAGGGGATTAGAATTATTCTAATAAATATTTTCCTAAAAAGTTTTAGAGAAGGAGAGAGAGAGATTGTGTTCGTGGCTTCTATTAATAATAACCTTAATTCCCCAATAGTACTAATCTGAGGACAACACTGGATGTATTGGTAGTCCTCAAAACACCCGGATGGCCCTCGATCCTGAAGTTCAAAGATTTCAAAGAGAGCTGCTTAGTGAGAACTTTAAGATTAAATTGTAATATTATTTACTGACATTATTTTAAACATTTTATTCTGTCCTAATTTTTTACTCTTCAAATATATGATACATTTGTGCGTGTGTGTATTCTCTTGCAATTTGAGCAAAAGTGTTCATGATGCATTTGAAAAGGAAGTAGTGAGTAATGAGTTATTTAAACTTTTTATTGCCCAAAGCAGCATAGTTGTTGTAGCTTAATAACATACATCCTGTTTTTAGTGTTAAGAAAGAGCTAAATTTTTAATAATCAGTTACTAATCACTTAGATGGAGTAAGGTTTGTTCTGCAAATTTTATTTTACAATACTTGCTGTGTAAACATCGTGTAAAAATATTCTTTGGATTCAAATTAATAATTTTGCATTGTAATGGGTAGTTTTTTTAAGCAGACATTTAGTGATTTTTTTTACACAGAAGATCTTATGTCAACTCTTGAACAGTGCTATTCTAAAGTATTTGTGATCTAAAATAATCTGAATGTTGCAAACTTTCTCACTACTTTTGCTGAAAGCCACTTGCATGGGGCATTTTGAAAAAACAGTAGCAAATTTTTTTAAAGCAGACATTTCGTGATTTTTTTACACAGAAGATCTTATGTCAGCTTTTGAACAGTGCTATTCTAAAGTATTTGTGATCTAAAATAATCTGAATGTTGCAAACTTTCTCACTACTTTTGCTGAAAGCCACTTGCATGGGGCATTTTGAAAAAACAGTAGCAAAATCTACTGGAAATATGTTGATATAAACTCCTAAACCACATAAAATAGGGTTTGTAATGGAAACATCAGCCATCTTTAATTACACTATCATAAATATCAAAGATATTAAAATGGAATGGGTATGTAACTAAAGAAAAGGGACTTGTGCTTACATAAGTGTGACTTATAATCAGCTAAGTTACGGTGACTACAAGTAAAAGTAAAGCCAAGTTTATATGTCATTATGTGTTCCCTTTTGTGAGCACTTTTCAAAACAGAGATTTAACATACCAGGATAATACTCTACTACAGGAGACCAAAACACCAATGTGCAAAGTAAGTGGCCTAGAGTGTCTCAACAGATGAACACTTAGAGTTTATGCAAACATAATAGTTACAATGCAGGTAAATGTAAAACATTTACGTAGTTCATAGAAAACATGAAATGTGAGGGATTTTTTTTGTTAAAGCAATCAGGAAGGAGGAATCAGCAGATCATCTTTCTGAATCTACATTGACATATTGTTTTGAATGTGGATGAAAGGCTTCAGAGTGCTTTTGTTGAGCTAGCTCTAGAATGGGGATAAAAACACTGTCCTGTAGGTCTCTCAAAGCTCTTCAGAGTAGGAGTTGTTATTGCCAGTGAACAATAGAAGAGTTGATGCCAAGGAAAGTCAAATGATTTGCTTATGTTATCAAAAGAAGGGAATGAATGCAGGTCCTGTGAATTCCAGTTCTATTTACTAGATTGCAGTCTTTATTAGATAAATGCAACAGCAGAGTTGATTGCTGTTTCCAAGGGAGTCTGGAGAATCTCAACTAGAAAAAGGATTATAAACTATGAAGTTTAAAAAGGGAATATGGAATCATGTCTACTCACGTGTCATGTGCATAAGATGTTTAAATATTCTGACAATTAGAAATACCAATGCCATGTACGTACTTCCTTCTAAGCTGATCAGTCAGAACTTTAGCAGCTTTATATTCCTATACTGGGACCACAGTAAAGATTTGCAAATGTTTTTTATCCCCTCTGCTTTATCTTGGCCTTAAAAAATATTATCTTTTAATGTCTATTTTTAATTATTACAGTAGAATTGAAAACTGACACACAACTGGTGGATTTCTATATCATAATTCCTTTCTGAGATATACTGGATAATAATATGCTTTCCTGAAAGTGGGGTTTTAATTGGTGTAATACTTACTCTTTTAATCAGAATATCAATAAGATGACTCAAACAGCTGGCAAGTAGCACTCAGCAAAAATGAGAACTAATAAATTAATGTGTAAAAGTATTAAAGCTATTAGCTGCTTCATGATAGTTGTCTTCAACAATTTTTATTGCTATACACAGACTTGCTCTAGGTATCGTTGTGCAGTTATCGTGATAGAGCAGCCATTAGATGAGGAAAAAATAGATGACAGATGCTTGCTTTCCAACACAATCCTCTGTAGGCACACTATTTTTTCTGTGATGTGCTACACAGGTGTAACCAATGTGATAGACTTAGCCAGTGTTTTAGCTGAAACTAACTGACTTATAATATCACATCATTTAGCAAAAATGTCCAAAAGATGCTCACACCAAAACACAAAATAACTGTCTTTATCTAATTATAATGCCTCTTAAAAAAATTCAAAGGCTCTTATTATTTGTCTTTTCAAAAGTGATATTTTCATAAGTGTGCAGTTAGAATTCATAATTCAATATGACACATCAGCCAATGCAGATAAAGACCTATTTTTCACAGTATTATTATCCAGGATACTACTAGTAAGTTATTGCAATATTAACAGCATTGCTCTAATCTAATTTTGTCAACTCTACAGTTTTGCTACAATGTAGAAGACACCTGAATAACAACAGACCTGTCTTAGAAAGAGAGCATTCAACGTATGTTTGGGTTAATATCTGAAAAGTTCTTTCTCCACACATATGGACTAAAGATAATGCCTCTAAACATGGAGGTTGATTTTGCTTACTATGACAAAATGTTAACATAATTTAGGATATGAAAAAGTCCAGAGTTAAAAGACTCTTATGAGTAAGAACTGTTCCCCTGTGTGCTTTATGTGGTTCTTGCATTGCTTTTGACGTGCTGATTAACACACTTAGATTTCTGTTTATCAGTCCTGATGCACAAAGGTGTTAAAATTTAATTATTAGTGACGACTGAAATAACCCAAGATCCTCAAGGAATAGATAACTGCAAAATATCATTTCACTTCAAAGTACTTGCTTTATTTTATCAAAAATTATTTTCTCCGATTTTTAGATTGTCAAGTCATGCCAGAATTGAAAAATAACCAGTATATCTCCATTGATATAGACACAGGTAAAATAAATTCCTCTATAATCAGTATGTTATATATTTCTAAAGATATATTACATCAATTCACTTAAACTTCATGATGAAAATAAATAATTGTGTTACTCAAAAAGTCTTCTACTTGTGCTTAAGACTGAAAAGCCAAGACTCTGGTCATTTTCTCATGCTCCTGAGAAGCTGTGCATGTAACAGTGTTACAAACTCATACACCCATCTTTGGTTTAGAGAAGGAAGGGTCACACAAGAAATGCTCAGTTTTTATGAAAATGTACTCTTAGAATGTTGTATATTCTTTTAAAACATAATGTCCAAGAATATTTAAAAACATGATGTCTGAGTGTATTTCTTCGCAGAACTTTGAGAAAATGGAAACAGATTTCTGCTGAATAGAATTTGGATGATGAAGCTATATTTCCCGACAAGTTTATCTCTGGGTCCAGTCCTGTCCTCTGCCCCCAGGCATCCCTCCTAACATAACCTGAACCCCCATAACTCCTTTCACATGCTTGTCTTCTTTCTGCAGCCTCGGCAGCGATGGCCATGGAAATCTGACTTCTCTGTGTGTTCCCTTCCATTGCCTCCTATGGTGGGGGCAAGCCTGGGTAGAGTGCCAGCTGATGGGTACACGTGATATTGGAGGATGACAAAAGGCTGAAATTCCAGGTAGAATGACTTTTTGTAGGACTGGTCTATGCCTGGACCTTTGTGAGGGGTCAAACACTGAGGCTAAACACCAAGCCTCCTCCTGCTCCATGAAGCCACCTGGCAAGCATGGCTAGCCAGCACGTAAGGCCAATCCCTGCACAGACGTGCCGTCTTGGGCGGGGGAAGCCCCAGCATGGTTCCTACTCATGTTTGAAACATAGGCCCAGGGAAGTAAGAGCATGAGAGGAGTGTGAAAGGCAAAGTTTTTATGCTGCCTGTGTGAGACAGCATTTCTTAAGTAGTAATGGCAGATCTGAGTGGGATGATGGTTTTCTGAAGACTGCAAGAAAGCTACAGAATGAGTAGCTGTTAGGCTAAAAGAGAAAGATGAGTGCTAAAGGGAAGTGGTTGGAACTGGAGCAGAGGGGTTTGGGCCAAAGCCAGGATGGGTGGGAGGAGGTGAGGGAGGTGCTCAACACATCTTGGCTGGCTCAGTATTTTATGTTTGCAGAACAGTCAAGGTCTTCTAATGGTGCAGAGCAGCATGGGCTGCAGCATCGTTGCTAAGTTGTCATGTTGCCACTGAATAAAAGAGAAGATATAACTGGAGTGCACTTCTCTAAGCATCTTTTCAGTTGTATTTTAAGTCGGTGATGGTTTTGCATGAACTAGCAAAGCTCTCGGGTCACAGCAGAAAAATTATAGCAGTACATGGCTTTATTTTGATAGGTGGTATAAATCTTGACCCAAATTTTCAAACCTTTGCAGAAGTTATGCTTTTCATGTTTCACCCCAGTTGTGTACCAAATGGCATGGTTGCATATGTAATTTGAGGCATTTCAAAACATCTCATCTGTCTCAATTTTTGACACATTTGTGTTGTAATACACTATTGTAATCTGTTTGTAAAGACATGTGGAATAGGATACTTTTCTGAGAACTGAAGCCTCCTTGCAGAGAGCTGCACTTTGCTGCATAATGTCAACATAATGGGGCTGATTTAAGGATGCTATGTTTGCCCTCAATACAAATTTCCTTGCACTTAGTGGCCCCAGTTTAAATCTCATTGTGGGATTCTCCTGTTCTTGAAATCAGTAGGAAGTAAGCCAGGTTTTTGAACCTTGTGAGTGTAACTTGTTCTCCTTGGACGCTAGTCAGTGCTTCTTGCCTCACTATCAAAATGCAGCTTCAGCTCTTTAAAAAAAGAGCTACATGTGGTGAAACTCTTTAGTCTCCTTGGAAATGAAATTCTAAACTCTTCAAAGTAAAAGTCCTATTTCAAAGATCTTCTGGCTTAAAAGGGAAGTTCATTTCCCATTTAAAGTATGTATAACATTCAGAGCGCAATCTTATTAGCAGAAGACTCTGCTGAATTGTCTCCTATTGACAGCTATTTCTATACAGAGGATACTGGAGGCGTTCCTCCTGCACCTGTCACTGTATATGGGGACAGGTTAGTGTATGTGGGTAACAAAGCTGATAGCTCTTTTGACTGTAGCCCTTGTGTATCCCTGACCTATAGCTGCTTGGTGCTATTTCTTGAGACTAACCTATGTAACTATTCAAGGGAGAATTCCTCCTCTGAGGAGATTATGGCTGAGCTCCTTATAACCTAGCAGTTTTGAAGAACAAGAATAGATTCTTGGGTCCATTGGAAAAGCCTTCAAATTTAAGCAGGAGATATAGTAAGAACAGGGGCTAGCACATAGGTGTCGTAGAAAGATAAAGATGTCTGTCTTTGGCTGTTCAGAGATGCTCAATATATATACAGCTTGGCCACTAGCTCCATAAGATGGAACAATATTTTGGTTTATCCATGGACAGATTTTGTTCTGCTTTATTGTTTGTACATCTGGAAAATACACGGGGTTTCATAAATCTCTGAAAATTGTGAAAGATTTGGAAAGTTACTCCACTCAGTCTCTAGAAAGGGAATGAAGTGGGTAAATTGATCTGCAAACAGAAGTACAAATCAAAATATTGTCTTTAGATTCAGCCGGTGGCATCAGTGCAATTATTACATGGCTTTCCACTTTGATCTGAACAAAAAGACAGATATTAATTGCAAAAAAAAAAAAAAAGCATATAAAGTATTTGTCCAAGCTGTAGTTATAAACATAAAAAACAGCTTTGGATGTAATGCTTTAATCATTGTGGACCCCAGCTGTATATTGAAATCAGTGATGTTAATGAACATAATCTCTTTAATAAAATTATATCAAGTTGATTGTAGTTATAAGTAATCTTCTGTAGGCATTAATTGCCAACAACTGAACTGCAGTCAAACTCTCTTTCCC
>NW_010138556.1:50074-52277 GCF_000699245.1 Pterocles gutturalis
TTTAAACTTCCAGCACTGTCACATCTTTCTCTTCTCACCTGATGATTATAGGTAAAAGTTTTATTTAACAATTTAATTATTCTCTGTAGAAGTCAAGATAATTATAACGGGCTTGACTTGGCTTCCATTAGAAGTCTCTTTTAATGATTTTGCCATTGACTATAGTCCAATGTGAGAGAAGAACAGTTTGTAATCAACAAAATTGTGTCTCAAAATTGTGCAGGGATGAAAGAAATTGAAAGAATGATACCATTAATATTTCAAAGAACATCATGATACTTTGGTATGGGCTATCAGTCCCCTCTAAATATATACTGACTGCATCCTATACAGCTGTATTCATTTTCATAGTTGTTATTCATATGAATAGCTTGACTAAAATTTGTGCACTAAAGGGTAGTAGTCAAAGATCTGACAAAAAGCTGGACTGACATTTATAAAATCAGCTTTTTTCCCTGATTTTATTACACCCATGTTCCTTGTAAAAATATTTGCTGGGGTGCTTAACTTTAAGATGAATTTGAAGTTACTGGAAAGGTTAGTACATGTCTTGGGGGTATGGATCTAGAGGAAGAGGAGATGATCATGTAGGCACTTAGTAGAAAGACATGTAAGGAGAAGCTAAAAGGGGAGAATGCTTGCAGATGATTTGGTGAGCTGGTCATATTAGAGATGCAGAGCAAACTGAGTATCAGGAAAAACCGACTCTTTAAAAGGATTTTTATAAAAATTGCATTATTAGCGCAGAAAGCTTTATAAAGGAATACATTTGCAAACAGTAAAGAAAAATGTTGAAATTACAATGAAATGAAGGAAAAAAGAAAACAGTACAGACTCAGAATTTAGCTATAAGAGCATGCTGAAGTACCAAGGAAGGCCAGAAACAATTGAGCAATGTACTAAAGTAATAAAAATTAGTAATTAGTTTTTTTCCTATACGCATCAGAAGCAGAAACTTTCTAGGAAGTCTCTAGGGTAAACAAATTGTGTGTAAGGTAGGGAAGGGAAAAAGCTGCAAACTACAGAAGAGCTTTAGAAGTTACCAGGATACTGCCTATGTGATGGAGGCATGGTCTGGAGATGTGTCTCAAAGTTTATATGAACCATTCTTAGAAAAGGGAAGATAGTCTGTTGCATCAGATAACCAGAAGCAAATAATATTGATCCAAGAAATTTGAAAAAATTAAGAAAAAAATTTCTGACTGTTACTTGTGATTTTACTAATTTAATTGCCAAGGCGGGCTTGATTAATTATAAGAAGGGACTATGTCAGATGTGATTTTTAGAAAGAGCTCCAAGGAGATTGAGAGGAACTACAGGCTAGCAAAAGTAAAACTTCTGCAGCAAGAAAGTTGATGGAAATTGTAATGAAGAATAGAATTAGCAGATACATGAATGAGCATGATGAGAATGGAAGAGTTTTGTAGAGGGAAATAATGATGTACAAACCTAGTAGATTTTTTTTTTTAAGGAATCAGTAAGCATATGGATGCAAATGACTGAGCTGATAATGTATCTGAATCTACAAAAAGTATTTCACAAGATCCCTCATCAGTGTTTTTCAAGGAAAACCAATATGAGATTTTTTTGGTTTTTTTCATAAAGTAATCATGGATTGAATAATAAGAAACAGGGTAGGAATAAATGTCAGAGACTACTACTCAGTCCTGTAAGAACTGTGTCAGGATTTACATATGCAGCATTGTGCTAGAAAAGTGAGTGAAGAGTAACGTAATAAAGTTTGCTCGTATTACAAAAGCAATGGGGCTGTAAAGACCTTCAGAAGAATTTTTAAGGTGCTGGGTATAACAATTTATACCAATAAAATGGTAGATGAAATTCAGTGTTCAAGAGTAACGTACCCCTATAGATACTAGGCTTTTACCATTTAGGAAAGAGACCTTAAGAGTAGTTCAGGATATCTTATTGAAAATGTTGATTTAATGCTATTTCATCAGTCAAAAGGGCAAATAGAATGGCCTGGGTTGAAAAGGACCTTAAAGATCATCTAGTTTCAACCCCCCTGCTGTGGGCAGGTTTGACAACCACTAAAGCAGCCTGCCCAGGGCCCCATCCAGCCTGGCCTTGAACCCCTCCAGGGATGGGGCATCCACAGCTTCTCTGGGCAACCTGTTCCAGTGCCTCACTACTCTCTGAGTGAAAAACTTCTGCCCAACATCTAACCTAAATCTCCCCTCTCTTA
>NW_010138557.1:0-31236 GCF_000699245.1 Pterocles gutturalis
GCCATCCAGACAGTTTTTTATCCAGCAATAACAATTAAATGTAAACTGTCCAAAATAACAATTACATGTATCCAAAATAAACAATTACATGTAAACTGTCCTCAGGAAAATAAAGGCTTCGAAACCGAAGGACAACACTGCCTCAGCTGAGCATGTTGTGTTAAAGGTAGGAGGAAGGAAAAGAAACAGAAGAGCACAGTGCAGTATATAGCAGGCACAGGTGAAACTTCCACATGATTATAACCACTCCATCACTGGACTGCGGTCAGTGATGATTTATAAGCATGCCTCAGTAACAAGAGTTAATAGGTATAAGTGGGTTAAGAAAGCACAGTCGTACTGGAATATTGCCAGGATTCTTCTAAAAGCTGTACCTTAAACAAAATAGAGAAAGTATTAAAGCAGGCTATTATTGCCTGATTTAATTTATGATGGAAATTATAGAAAGGTCAGAAATGTTAACTTCCAGTCTTTTGGAAGAGTGTCTCAGCTACCAGCTGATAAAAAACACAGAGGACTGCCTAATAGAGAGAGCTAAAACTTTAGGAACAACCAGTTTAATAAAGCTCACAGACTTTTTTGTGGGGGAGGAAATTATGAATTCTGGTAATAAATAATCTTGTTCTAAAAGAGAACATATAAACTGAGACAGAGTATATCACTGTGGCAATGATGCTACAGTGAAGGCCAAAGATAGTGGTGACTCCTTCTAAAAGACCTCTGGTATTCTGACTTCAGAAAACTCCTCAACAAACACATTGTGTCACAATTTTTTAATGTTATTTAAGCATGTGCCCTTAGCTGTACACATATTATACACAATTAACAGTCTTTCCTAAGACTGTAGTCACACCATACAGTAACTATGCTTGCTCTCACAGATCACAGTGTTTCAGAAAAGGTTTTCCTGACATTTGTCTAGGCATTATGCAAATATTGTTAGCAACTGTGGGAGAAAATGCAGAAGATGGAAAATCTGTGACTGTCAGGAAGGGTCAACTTTTGATATGCTGGTTTTAAAGGTCAAACTTAGAATAAACAAAGGATTCTCTACACAGCATCTTTCCAGTTTTGAAGAAACTTGGTTTTTAAAAGATATGGGTAATTAATGACTCAGTGATAAGCAAATGCAGTTCATTTTGGGATCAGAGTAGGCAACAAAGCGGGATAATACAGAGAAGTGTTAGATATTAATTTTTATTCCACTGAGCCCTATTGACTGATTTTTAGGAACAGGTGAGATATCTGATTATTTTACAATTAGCAGCTTTTCACACTCAGAATCATAATTTTTATTCTATAGATTACATCTAGTAAAATACTAAGACTACATTGCAAAATGGAAAGGAATGTGTTTCCAAGGCTTAGGCTCCCAGACGGCCTTCTGAGGGTGCTTGTTACACTGAATGATTGCAAGCTTTTTGAGGCAGACAGTTTGTCTCCACAGAAAGGCACAATGCATGGCATAACCACATTCTTTGCCCTCTTTGGACCACTTCTTTTGCAAGCTAAAATTTAAATGAGATCATTAACCATTTCCTTTGTGACAAAATTATGTTTAACTATCCCCACTGATACAAGCACATCGGTAGCTGAAAGTAGAAGGTAACTAGCTGAAGACATTAATTGGGTGTATCTACAGGCACAAGTAGGCTCGGAAGCACCTTGGCCACAGAAATGGGGGCTTCCACACTCCTGCCTCTGGTCCTTCACCTGGAGCAGCTGGTGTGAGGTGGTCCCGGAGCTCCGCATCTTCCTCCCTGACTGTCACTTTCTGTTGTGCCAGCAGAGCTCCGCTGGCACTGGCCACCAGAGACTCTTTCCAACTGGAAACATTCCTTCTCTAGGAGACAATACGGACTGTACATGGCAACATACCCTCAAACTGTATTTTCTTGCATGAGAACCTCTGCGCTCCTTGCAGTTCCTCCAGCCTGCCTGAACTCCATCCTGCCTCTGGTCCGTGGTACTGATCAAAGGCTGACAGGGAGGACAGAAGCCTGGAAGCTGAGGAGCTGCAAAGAGAGGCAAAAAATGCCCCTCCCAATGCCATGAGGGAGATTTCTGCTCAAGGATCCACCTCTAACGCAGCTCCCTCGAGGCAAGAGACAAAAGCCTGCGTGTGACGTACACTATAGGTATCCCCATTTCAGCACAAAGGTATCCATACAGCCAAAACAAATGAATAAAAAATACAGTTCATAACAAGGGAAGTGCTAGAAAACAGATAATAGTAATAAGAACAACACAACCCGAATGCACTTCTTTCCAGCTTGTTCCAATCACTGAGGGTTAAGCCATGTTACAGCGTGGGTGGAAAAGCCTCAAGGTTGTTCAAAAATTCATTGATATAACCAAGATTCCTCTAGGTGCAGACTTGCTCATTTTTTTTACCCCCCACATCTCAGATAGAATCATAACTGGTAGAAAAACAGATTACCCTTCACTTAAATGACTAGCCCTGATTTTTTTTTTTTTTTTTTGGGGGGGGGGGGGGTAGAGGTACCCTCTTCAATTACTTTCTGTAAGTTCTTCCTTGCAGATGTGTCTAATCCTTTGTTTAATGAATACACAATTACACATCAGTCTACCCACATCAGGTTTTTGTTATAATTTCTCCTTGTCAGTGTGCACACATCTACAAGGTATTTCAATTGTAGCTCTCCCTAAGGTGGTGCTTACAGTCTAAGATACTAAATGTATAAAGAAATAAAGAAACAGAGCAACACTTGAATATCAGTAGTGGCAATGAATTGACAGGTTAGTCCTTGGCACATCCTAAGCCTTGAAAGCCTTCATATAAAGTGCCCAGCTGCAGCCCAGTAGCTGAACTATGAGCACATGGCCTAGTCAAATGTCACCAAAGGTAAGGTTTCCCAACCAAAAGTTTTTTTGGTCAAGCGACTAAGATTTTTTATTTTATTGGATTAATTAGTTGATAGAACTAGCTACATGTTCAGGACTCTGAAGAGCTAAACTTGTTCAAAGAACCTTTCATTGGTCTTTCTGTACTTTCAGAATTTGATTTGTTTCGAAGTTGACTTTAATTGAAAATTGTTGTAGTTAAAAGGACTTCCTTAGGGCTCACAGTTCAATGCATCTTACTTTGAGAACAATAGTACTAATGGAAAGAATGGCTTTAAGTTCTGCACCTCTAGGAACAACATACTAACAATTAAATTTGGCTTTGTTCTGTTGTTTAAACTGTCCCCTCTTTATTGCCATGTACAACATAAACTGCATTTTGTATCAACACCCATATGTTTATGTTCTTACCACAAAAGACTTGTGTGTTGGTGAGCAGTCACAGCCAAACAGACTGTAGGAAATCACATCCCAGTTTGCTGTGTAGAATCTTGTTTCTACCCGTTCTGACAATTTCTCTATCCTACCTGTTCATAAACTTGCACATCATCCCATTCATGTAGCTGCAATATGGCACAAATACTCTGAGACCCACAGAAGCTCTGGAGCTGACCTGCAGTTGCAGTAAATTGTTCCAACATAGCCAGAGGTACACACAGATTAGTATTGCTGGCCCTTTGTCTTTCAAAATACTGAGGAAATGGTAACTCAAGGAACTACTGAAGATACGTAGACTGAACTGTGACATACACAGTCTATGTGTGCATGGATCTAAAGCAAACATTTTAGTTAAAAATATTAACAGTGAAGCACCATATGGAGTGGCAGCATCTGTTTATTGCTATTTCTTGACAGATCATTCACTGCACAGTGTTCTGTGTAAATCCCATAAACAGAAAAGACTCTGAAACTGGCAAGTTCAAAGGAGGAAACTGACCAGCAGAAAACCATTTGAGTCACAGGGGCTTGCAGCCCTGCTAACTAGACACAAGGCCAAATTTCCTGCTCCTGCAGCTAGCTGTACAGTTCTGCTGACTTAATTACCGTCTTGCCCACTTACACTTTTGGCCCTGTAAAATGGGATTTATAAAAATTACAATTAAGTGATAAGTACATCAAGACATTAAACATCAAGTCATTTAAACACATGAAACAGGGTATTTTCCTCTCAAAGTCAACACCTGGGGACTTTGTTTTGTCCTTCTTGTTCACTCAAAATTTATCTGTGAGCTCCTGTGTGACTTCACCGTGTGCTTCACAATGTATGCCTGATATGCAGGTATCCTATATTAGTGGAGCAATTCGTTTTCCATTATGAAATATCTCATGGAATGTAGCTAGCACACAGCTGTGCCAAGACCATGTGCCTGATTTTCCTATACCACCCATACTAGTTTCACTGATTACTCACTTCCTTAGTTACAAAAACACACAGCAAGTTTCTTCAGGCTCAAACATCTATACACAAAATATTTGAGCAAAGATATTTCCATGCACTCACAGCTCAGTTGCTGTGATTGACATTTTAAACCTATCTTAAATAAGCAAATCTTGACTACAAAAAGTACCAGGCTAACAAATTAAATTACATGTGCCCTTCTCTTGTACCCAGATGTGTCTTACATTATTTCATACTGTCTCCTGTGCTGTTGCTTGCTGCACAGTCTAAATGGATATATTAACAATGCCGTTTTCAACTGTACTTCATCCTTTTTTCCTTACAAATTTGATATCAAGCTGATATTGCCCTTCTCCTGCAGGCACATATTCTCATCATCTCTCAGCAGTTTTTAAGGACAGATCTTTGTGTGCACAAAGAGCCCCTTGGTGCATCATTCAGCTGTTGACAATGTTAAAGCAAGTTGAAGGGGTTAATTTTAGCAATAAAACAATGCTAGCAAGGGATCTGATTTTTTTTTGCAGACCCCATCACGCCCCCCAGTACCACACACCTAATTTTTCTTAATGCACCGTGGAATGTTTAAAATGCAAGCTTGCCTTTAATGGGTTAATGTGCACACATAGTATTTTGCATTTCTCTACATAAGCTGTGTGAGGATAATTTATACACAAAAAAGGTCAAAGTTATTCTAAAATCTTTATTTACTCACTGCATTTGCTAAAGGATTTGCTAGCTTTATGAGATACTACTTGTGGAGATCTGAAGGTACAAATTTGTGAAACATCTGTATATTTACACCATCCAGGAATCTGTGCAATGGTTTGAAATATGCAGCCAACAGACTGTCTTCTTTCCTCTGTATACACTCTTATTTTAAAAAGAGGGTGTACAGGTGCACAGGCATCAGTATTGCAACCTTTCTCCACAGTGAATATCTTAAATATACAGTAGCAATAAGATGACCAAAAATGCTAAACCTTTTAAAGCCAATAATATGGGCTTATAATATCTTTATAGGCTGGATCCAACATGAATCAGCAAGTTCAAAATTTTTTGTCTTAACAGTCATAAATCCTTATATTTGCAGATGAAAATGACTAGAAATGAATTTTATACTACCCTTTCTGGCATTAGTAAAAGGTGAACTGGAAGATGCTTTCCAGAAAATAAACAGATAATACACAACAATATAATCAGTATACATTCATTTAATTATTGTTACTTTTAAGCCTAATGTCAGTATTCCTAACCTGCTATGTAGGACATAATAGACACTATTAGCCAGGTATATCCAAATAAAGGTTAAAACTTTATTAAAGAAATTAAGAAAATCAGACAATCAATTTCTGTGAAACAAATACCTTCATCTAGTCGAGAGGGAACTTGACCCATTTCCCACTGCAGCAGTTACAGGTAGTTAACAAGTATCTTTAGTTTCCATTCTTCTGCACCTTTCCTGTATTTCTAAGCATAAAGGATCAAGGACTGCCAAAGAACCGGTGAGCACCCAAGTTCAAAAGCTGCCTTTTGAAGGCTTATCATTTTACACAAGAACCCCACAAACTCGAAGGAGAATCCTATTTGTGTGTTAGAAGTAATTAGCTGACAATACTGTCGTTTTTTTTAAAGTGAGGCTATAATTTCAGTTCTGCCTCAGCAACTCTTCGATGGATTCTGCTTGGCTGAGTACAGCAGCCGCCCCACAGCCTGTCTGAAAGCTTCTTCAGCAGAACATTAACATTCTAAAGGTATACTAAAAAGATCAACCAAAAAAACCCCCACAGAGTATTCCCATACCTTTGCAAAATCAGACCTATAATCTGCTAGTGGTTCTCTGTCTCTACTGATTGTTGTCAGTAATCTTTTTAACACCAATTAACACTCCTTTTATCAGTCAGTCTGACTATTGATTACAATTTGTGATCTTCAGCCAAATATCTTAATCTCCTACAATTCTTAAAATGTAGTGGATTATATGAATGCCAGTGGTGCATTTTCTTTAGAAAATAAACTGACCTTGCAATGGAAGAGGATACAGTCAGTAACATTTACTGCTTAACTTCAGAACTTATATCTAGGGATTTTTGCCCTGGGAGTTATACTTGTTTCCATGTACCAAAGCTGCCCTTGATATAGTTTATTTTTATTTTGAGGGAAAATAGCCAATTAAAGCAAGAAGGTTCCTGTTTTCCTTTCCCATGAGAAAAATGAAGTCGGTTTTAGAATGTCAGTCAGATAGGCCAATTAAAAAATGTAAGGCTTGTTTTTTGTTTTTTGTTGTTTGTTTTTTTGTTTTGTTTTTCTGAGAGCTTTTACTTAAAAGCAAGCAGACACACACACATACACACATAGAGACACCAAACCATTTTAGGGTGACAGAATGTCATTTGGTTTGATCTCTTACAGGTAACTTCAGTTTTCAGATGTTCCATTTTTATAGACAGAAAAAAAAAAAAAAAAAAAAAGGATATCATTCTCCTCTCATATTTCCTCCAGGCTTCTGGTGTGGACAATGGATTTGAAGCTCAAAAGAACTATCTTCCTCTCTCTGCCCCTTGAGGATTTTCCTGTGGAAGCATCTTTTATTGCAGAGAGTGGAACCGTGGTTTTGTGCAGGTAACAGGACAACATATGCTCACAGAGATGATGCAAAGCTGCCACCCAGATTACCAGAACGCAGAGGTGGTCATTTTGTGAACACCTATGCAGGCAACCAGAGACATCCATGCACCCTGGGGGTGGTCTGTCTTAAACCCATTCACAGTCTGGATTTTCATGCTTTATACAACTATAAACAAAGAGGAAAGCACCTCCTCTTGCTGTCACACAAAAACCTCCACGCACGGCTCCCTCAGCACCTTGTCCTTTGCAGGGTAAGCAGGCAATAAGGGGTATCCAGGGACCTAGGCTTGGCACACACAACTATTCTGTGCATGTTGACTATTTCAGTTGCCAGCACGCTTCTTTGGGGAGTAGTTCTGCAAGTACACACCTCAATATAAACCTCAGCACAGTCTGTGTGTACTGGGTCAGGCTGAGATGGAGCCAGTACACCCCACCCCCAGCACCCTCCCAGCACTGAGTGCTGCCCTGGCAGCCAGCAGGGTGTTTATAACACATCCTGGGAGGGGGCGGTGGCTGTGCCATACCATGTGCCCTCAGCTCAGCCATAACAGCCCAGGGCAGGGAGGAGGAGGGGGCATTTGTTACTGTGTTTGTCTCCAGGAGCAGCTGCTGCACATACTGAAGCTCTGCTTTCCTGGGGAGTGGCTGGACATTGCTTACTGAGGGGAAGCAGAGAATAACATCTTTGTTTTCATTTTGTTTCTGTGTGTGGCCTTGGCCTTTGCTTTAATTAAACTGCTTTTATCTTGACCCACAGGTTTTTAATCTTATTCTCCCCCTTTATTTTGCTAAAGGGGGGAGTGATAGAGGGGCCTGTGGGCACCTGGCATCTAGCAAAGGTTAACCCACCATAACTGTGGTATGAATGTGTTATGCTTACATCAGGGTATACCTCTGCAGGTAAACATTTCAGGATGGATTTTTCAGCTCCTTGTTCTCCTTTGCACACATGGGCACAGGTCAGTCTGACACAGTGCTCTGCACCCTCTGAATCGCTCAGGATCTGCTCCTCTAGACAAGTGTCAAAAAGGGTGTCCTAGGACCCCTTCCTACACTTCCATTACTCCCATTAGCATCTCTTGTTCTGTGACTTTAAGGAACCAATTTGTAATTTCCCTTGTTAATTCTTTGGGGATTTTACACTTTCCGAATCTAACTCCACACAGATAGATTTGATCCACACCATTGCTATAGCAAGCAACTTCTGGAAGGATAATTGACAAAGTTCAGTATCCCCTCCTTGTCTGGAAGATTCATGACAAAACTTGACAAAAGAGGCTGGATTACATTCCCAGATTTCTGGCATAGGGAAATCCTAACAACAGACAGAAGGTTTACATTTTGCATTTAAGTGCTCTGAAATCACCCAAAGTCTTACAGACTCAACAGCACATTATGGCAGCACCACTGCTCTGTGATCCAGGCAAGCTGGTGTTCTTTCTGAGGTGTACCTTTTTGTCATGAAGAAACTTCATCACATACTTCCCTCTAACCAATTCTCATTGTGATACAAGTTGTCATCTGCTCAGCTCCAAGAAACTGAGCAAGTCCACAAGAAAAGCAGAAATTATTCATTTCTTGCAGAAAGACAGATCATAAGAGCATAAATCTATAATCCAGCAATGAGGGAATTCCCATGGAAGGGGAGGTTTGCTCCTGTCACTCTGTATCCATTTTATATTAAGCAACCATTTGACTTAAAAAAGAAAATTGGAAATAATCCTGGGAGCCACCTGGTTAATGTATAAAAATGGATGCTGCTGCCACACTGTGTGAACTGGACCCCAGAGGAGCTGTATGCAGTGTTTTTATTAGGATCTGTTACCAATAAGGTTAAGGCAGAAGCCAGGAATCAAGTGGAAAGCCTTGGGGTCTGACCCAGTCGGTCAGAGGGTGAAGACAGGGGGACAGCCTAGTGAGCTCAAGCAGTTATTAGCCAGGGAGTGTTTTGGATCTCAGTTTCAGAATTAGGTTCCTATAGTCACCTTAATGCTGCTTTAGGCATCTAAAACTTTTGTGTGTGACTTTTGGGTTTAATAGATGCTATAGGGTCACTTTTAGCCCTTGTAATGAGTACATCATATCCGGGCTTCCAACCCCAGAGACTGCAAACTCCTAGATTCTTCTTTCATTTGAAAATACCATGTTTCACGTATACCTTTGAACAGAAATAATGTAAAATTCCAAAATAAATATCAGAAATAAATTACAGCACTAGTAATGGGATGAATTTGCATCTCTAGTTAGTTAACAGGAAAGTTCCTTTAATGCTCTTCAAAGAAAGTTTTTATCAGCCAGTATCATTAAAATATTTTCCATAGCCTTGACTTGCTTTGCTATAAAGTTGTGTTTTAACAACTTTTTGAAAAAAGGAAGATAATTATGTTTAATATTTAGATGCACTTCAGTTACAAAATCTATATCCATTTCAAGAAGTGTAAAGACAGCCTTTCAGGAAACAACCAAGTTTTGATTAAAAGCAATAAATGCAATCCTGAGAGATTCACTGCGACTAAAAGAGACACTCCAGCCAACTTTTTAGTGTGCTTCTATTTTTGTCTGCTCACAGATCTGTTACTTACTTTTGTGAGGTGGAGGCCCCGAAATGCTGCTTCCCACCCATTATACAAGCTGCAGCTTGCCATCTACTCAAGCAGCAGTTGTCCCCCTTGCAGGTCCGCCACCACCATACTTACACAGAGGGAAAAGGAACATGCAAACTTGCTTTTTCCTTCAGAGGTTGCTCTCCCAGATGTTTTTACTGAGCTCCCTAACTCTCACAGCCAATGCCAAGACCTGACTTTCTGTGTTAGGCTGGGGAGACTAATTTCAGCTGATTTGGCAGCATCCGCAGCCCAGCACAGCCTTCCTCTTCCCCCCTGGGAAAGGGGGGTAGGCCAGGTGTATTTGGCCCATGGGTCTCCAGTTAAGTTGCTTAACACACGGAATCTTTTCTTCCCCCTGCAGCTGGCTTTAATTGCCACTAGCACCTGGAGGCATCCTTCCCTGGGATGTGCATTTGGCTGTAAGTAGGAACCAGTTCTGGCAGGTGCTATGAACACCCTGACCGCAGGCACGGAGCCAGATCAGGCATCTCTCACAGAACACGGAGGTTCCCATCCCCGCTCCTCTTTCCAGGAGCTGCAGTGGTATCACTGGCACTCCCTCACCTCCACCACAAACGACATTTTGCAAAATAAACCCGCTTGTCATATTCATGACCCCTCTGAGTGAACTGCACTGTCTTTTCAGGGTAACTCCATTGCTTTTCTTGTTTTGCGTGTGCACAGGGAAGATTTCTTTGGTAGCTGTGTGAAGGTGCATTAATATCCTCCTTATCACAGGTCATTCATGATAACAATGAAGTTTATACATTTTCTGAAGGCAGTAGGCAAGCAACATGACTCCTACCTTCTTACTTGTAAAACTATGTGGAACACACATGGGTCCTCTATGGTAACCTCAGAAGAAGACCTTGACATGGCATGACCTGCTTCCCTGCCTTGTCTATTTAGCACACTTCTACACTGGAATGTCATCTCTGTGATACAAATATTAGCCAGCATTTTCCATGGCCATTTCTTGAGCTCTCCCATGTACATTCAGTTTGACACACTGAAACTACTTTTGCGGGACCAAATAAAACTCAAAACAATAAAAACCTGGAGCAAGCCTGGAGACCAAGTATCTCTACCACTGCCAGAGCAAAGTGGGAAGGATAAGATGTTGGGGAGGCTAAAATATTCAGATCTCTGAAGGAAAAGTCATATTATAACTGAGATTTACTTCGGAGACTGTGTAGCTTCCCTGCTCTCCTGTCCTAACATAGGTGGTTAACTCATGTTTGCCTCTACTGCTGTAATCTTTAGCATCAACCAGTGCACAAACCAGTGAGCCTGGAATCCCAGCTTGGCCAGAGAAAGCCTTGAGAGATTTTGTTTTTTCATCCGGTGTAAATATAATACATATTCTGATGGTCAACATTGGCATATGTTTATATGATCCTAATCTACAGAGACTTTGAAAATCTTCTCAAAAACAAGGTGAAAATAACAGGGAGAGCTGTTGTATCTACAGAAGGGAGGGGAAAAAGGAAACAAGGGTAAGTTTAGGGTGACAGCACCTTCTCTGGAGGTATCTAAAGCATCAGTATGATATAGATAGGTTTGAATCAAGCTCTCACATTCCTATCTGTGTGTTTTACATTTATGCAACTGTGACCCATGGTGCCCATTTCAGACTCCACCTAAGAATCTCCATTACGGTTTTGCCACAAAAGCTGATGGACCTGGTCCTGCTTAGAACTACTTGGAAGTGCAAATTGAGTCCCTCACCTCTGATTGACATTGAAGGCTAGCAGGCATGGGGATCAGCCACCACAGAGTGCAGTGTAATACCTATAAAATACCATATGCCATCCTCTTAAACCAGAGGTGGCATTCAATGCACTAACTCGTTGTTCCCTAGTACCTCAGAAGCTGTGTTTGCAAATTATATCACACTAGTATTGATTTATTTTTCCTTCATTTGTATTCTTTAGTGTGCACTGTAGTAATACCAAAAAAGAGCAAAATCCCTAACATCACTGACATAATTCATCGTAAGAGCCAAGATTTCAAAGATAATTTACTTTCTTTGCATTTCTCTCTACTTCCCAATTCTGTCTTAATGCAGCCTAGATCTGACACCTAACACATGACAGCTTTTCTGCTGCCAAAACATAAAGGTTTGTAAAAAATTCTATTTTTTTTTCCTATAGCTGATTTATGCAGGCAGCTGTGTAAAATTCAGATGGTGCCGGCATATAAGCGTACTAGATATCTTGTCACTCGCAGCTCCAGAAAAACACTGATTTAAACTTGCACCGTGCATGGACACAGCAGAATAAGTGTACAGGCGGTTCTATTTTTAATCCATAGGCTTATTAGTTATTGAGCAAGCAATGTGCAATTTTACTATGATAATGCTGAAAATTAAGAGATTGAATTAGGATAACTTCCAAAGGCATCCCTGCATTATATAGGAACTGTGATTTGGTATAATGCAGTTCACTAATGTCAGTCAAGTCACATTTTATGTCTAAGTCTCACTAAAAAAAAAAACACAGAGTAACATCACTGAAGAGATTTTATTGGTTAAGGAATTATAAATGCTACCCAAAGTTTCCATTCCCACATTAGCTAGCTTGCCTTAAAATTTACCTCAGAATAAAATAAAGAGTTTTGGAATAATGAGCATAAACAGAAGTGTGAGAGCTTAATGAGCAGGATGCTGGCTTTTGTGCTGTTTGACTTTTTCCTGATTTTCAATACCTTTGCAGAACTGAGAGCTACTGCTGAGAAGCAAGACAGGATTGTCTCAGCAGAGAGGTTGAGTGTACCAGCAATGTAACTGCTGACCTTTAAAGCAATTTGGGGTGATGAGCATGTTTTTCCCTTTCAAGAATCCTGCTTCCTTTACAAAAGCTGCCCCTTTTCACAATGATGTCATCTTTTGAGAGTGTGTCATGAGAGGAAGAGGTAGATACCTTAAATAAACTCATACAGTTAAAATTTCTATACAATGTGCTACAGAATTCTGTCTGAGGAAGCTGGTAACACCCAAGTAATTATTATCCACTGTTTTGGTTAAATTAGGGCCTTAAAGGAATGAAAGTCATGCTGCTGGCTAAACCAGAAATGCCAAAGGTGACAGTGCTTTTTCAGTAAAAACCACGGATGTTCCATAATGAATGTTTTACACAACCAGCAGTGCACCAAGTCACACTGACACAGCCAAAATGGAAATTTTTTTCCCCACATCTAAATGCTGTCATTGATCTAATATTATACACAAATGTTATGTATTTGCATCAGAAAACAACAGAATATAATATCAGGTAATTTAAGTAAATGCTCATAAAAGCAGCTATTTAATGTAAGAGAACACTACTTGCACAAAGGCTGAAAACAATACAGTTCAAATGTGAAAATAATGATTTCATGCGACAAAAGATTAGTCATGCAATTCTCTTTTCCATATAGCAGAACTAGGATATCATAATGCTACCTCTTACTGTCCTGTCTTGTGGAATTTATAAGCCTCCAAAAATAAAATGAGCCTCCTTAATTAAAGCTAAAAGCATGTGAGCCCACATAAAGAGACACAGACAGACAATAAAGCTATTTAATGCTGCAGTTAATTTACATTCAATATACGTTCACACTACATGAGGTAACTGATTTAAATCTATTTGAAAAGGTGGTAACAAATGTAATGGGTTTCCACTGAAAGGCCCTTACACATTAATTAAAAATTAATCTGAAGGATTCTGTATAGAAGGTAGCATGCTCTTGAACTATGTCAAACAAGATAGGAGTATGCCAGGTCCTCAGTTGTATGTTGAAAAAGATAAAAAAGGTAAAAAATAGGATTGTGGTGCTTTTAAATTTGATATGATATGCTCAATCTAAAGCATCAGAAGGTTATTTATCCATGTAAAGAAAAATAAAAGGAATTTCCAAAGGTCTTCCTCGTGTTCTCTATCCTTCTTAAATTACTTTAATAAGAAATGGAAACCATTTCGTCTTGAAATAAGAAGGAAATTTTTTACCGTGAGAACCACCAGTCACTGGAACAACCTCCCCAGGGACGTGGTGAAGTCCCCATTGTGGGAGGTTTTCAAGATGTGATTGGACAGGGTGCTGGATAATCTCATCCCTGCTCCCTTTCCCACAAAAGGTTGGACCAGATGAGTTTTCAAGGTCCCTCCCAACCTGGGCTATTCTGTGATTCTATAATTCATTTGATTCATCTGACAAGACAAAAATTAAAAACAAAGGAAAAAAAGAGAGGGACAACAAGCCTTGTCCTGGGAGATGTCATTACACATCATAAAGCTGCAAAAATGTACACAATATTTAAAAAATATTAATCAGAACAATTTAAGAGCACTGAAAATCTCAACCACTGCACAATATAGTATTTTGAAAGCCAGCTTCCAGCATCTTGACCTTCAGCCTTGTGAAAGGCAGACTGCAGTCTTGCTAAAGGCAGGCAAAGGGAAGGTACTGGGGCAATTTCTAACTGCAGCTTGCAGCAATGAACACTGAAAATGCTACCAACAGAGTGATTCATTGCCTTCATGAGCATCAGCATTTATAAATAAATCTTTCTGATAACATTAGACCATTTGTAGCCCTTAAGGTTTTCCAGATGATAAAATCACATTTAACATGAATTGCATTTAAACATAAGATATAAAATAGTATTGACACAATTGTGAAGCTTATGAAAGAAGCTGTCATAACAGAGCTGGAGACTGCAAACTTTTGTCTCTCAGGCTCTGCAATGGTATGACAGTTATCTCTCCCATGCTGCCCATCAAGGTAACTTTGGTTTGGTGTGACATCCGATGTGGATGAAAAAAGTTAATATTGTTTCTTTAGCTCTAATTCACTCCTTTATTGCCAGCAAACAGTAAGACAAATGAGATACTGTTCAAAGTCCTCATGTGACTTCAAATAGAGACCTCTGGGTTTTTTTTTATTTAAAACAAAATGTTAATTAGGCTGCATACTGCCTGGCTGATAGCATAAATCTCTTAGAAACCAACACTGCTGTTAATGCTAGTCAGCCAGTTTATGTGACAAATTTAGTCTTTTCTCTACAAACAGAAACTATTTGAAAGATTTCCTTCTGAAGGCGTGAGGAAGAACAGCTCATAATTTACCTGTGCCTGATCACCTATCACAGCCTCTGCTCCCAGACTCAAAGCACACTAACAGGCAGTGCTTTTCCTCTCCTCTGAGCAGTGTAGATGCCCTGCGATGACCCCTCTGAGGGTTTTGCAATTATTCATTCAAAATAGCAAACGTCTTAATCTTGCTTTCCATTTCCTCCCTATGCCCAGTCACTCTGAAAAATCTGCATGCATAGACCTCCCTGTCTCACCCTGCCAGCTCAGAAGCGCTGCCTGGCACAGGTCCCATCAGAAGGCACTAACGAAGCTGCTGTCCTCTGCAGGATTTTAGCACTCACAATCACATCTACTTCCAGTCAATAGAAGCACCTTAGCATCCTCTTAATCTACACCTCTAGCAGAGAATCCCTGCAAAATTGCTGCACTTTTGCAATTTTCTTCAAGTTACCCTAGCTCGATAGAGAGCAGCCATCCTGTGAAACAATCATCTGCCATGTGCCTCCTCAGTGCTGCATTCACGTTTGTGAGGCAGGGAGGGTGCCTTTGCAGCACTGACACTGCACTTCACCTTGCAGCTGTACTTGAGCTTTCTCAGGGAAAGCTCTGGGGGAGCTACAACAGCTGCCGCACTGGTTGCACTTCACCTGAATGGAGACTCTCTGCTTTTTAGCGAGGCAATGCCCTTACGCAATGTTGAAATACAACCTTGTTTTACCATGGCTGCGATAACTGTACACATTAGAAAAAGCTGCAAAATCAGAATCTGTTTCTGTTGTTTACCCTGCTATGTTGCTTGCCTAACTGTCTTGCATTTCAGTAAATCCTAACTGCTCACGTAAATATTTTCTCTTTGCCTTAAATTTAATATCTTTAAGATTCACCCAATTCTTTATTACAATTGAGATGGCATATTATTACATTCTCTTTGTTTTTCAGTTCCAGTTCAGAAAACCCTGCTGTGCACATTTCTTGATAGACTTGAACTATTTCATTTTTCTGCAGATGATCTTAGCAAAATATTACAGAGGTCTCTTCAGTAAGAAGGGAAGGAGACTCTATTTTGATGGATATTTATAATCAGAAACTCTAAAACTGTGTAAAAAAATAAATGTCTCTGAATTTACTTTTATTTCAGGAAAATTTTATTTCCTGCAGAGAATTTGGATCCTGCAGATACTGCATTTTCCAGTGAAATGCATTTCCCTCAAAAAAAGCTTTCATATTTTTTCATTAAAAATACCAAAAATGACATCTTCTTTAAAACACAGAAATAGGGACGCAAATCTCATTGTCCCATTCACGGCCTATTCCTGTAATTACAAACAAAACTTGAAATTGACATATTTTCGGTCTCATTATTTGAAGCTAACATGAGATTTTCCTAAGGCAAAATCAATTACACCAAAATTATTCTGGCAGATGTTTGCCTAACGTTCAACAAAGAATGCTGCTTCTCCTCCTCCTCCTCTGTTTTCTGAGGCAGTTGTGCGCATTTGGATCCCACTTGCCTGCTAATTTCTGCTTTTTGATGGCTAGAATCTTCATTTTTCTCTAAGTGGAAGCTGAAGTTCTCACATGGTACCATGCCAGCAGGAACCAGGCTTTAAGTAAAACATCAAATAGCCATAATTAAATTGCAGAAGTTGGCATCGTTGTCTTAGCTTCCTGAGAAAGAAAAGCAGGCGAGTTTTTCAGTAGCTGGAGGCTCTCAAGAGGTGTTCTGACTCACACAGAGGGAAACCACACAACCTTATTTTGAGAGCCTCTCTTTGCACCTTAATCTAATTTGGCAGTCCTGGGGCTATGCTGATTTTCAGAAGAGCAGTACCATAAATCACTGTCACCACTGTCCTTACCCACCAAGAAACACAGACACCATATTGGGAAACTGTGTCACCTGGCTGCTTCAGATAGAAGTTTGTTTGTAGGTGCTTTGAACTCCACATCAGGTGTCCTTTATAGTACACATGCATGCTTCACACAAACGTTTAATCAAGAGCTGTATGTTACTTCCCATAATTACTGAATCTGTGACTGAATGACTTGAAGGTGCAGTTGCAATGCTCTGATGAAAAGGGCTGTGTTTTTTTCTGCTAAGATAGCCACTGGACATCTGTTGATAGGTTCTCTGTTTTCCCAGTGTCTTTATGAACAAAAGTAACCATATAGAAGAAAATTACTTTTGGATTTATCTAACATGATTTTGAAAATGTACTTCCAGAAGATACTTTCTGTCTTTAAAGAAAATGTCATGGTTTCTTGGGAGTTAAGGGCAAAAAGCCCAGTAAGGACTGCTAAGGCAGCACAAGACAAAGGTTAATTGAATGCAGATCCTGGAGGACATAAGTCAAACTTAAGCAGGTACCTGATAAAATTGCTTTTCCACATAAGCACATTGAAACTCAGAGGCTGAAGTGTGACCACAAATACAGTTGGAGACAACAGTAAACTAGATATGAGCTTGAAAATGTTATGGAGAAAATTATGAAACTTCACTACACAGGCATCCTCTCATCTGCAGACAACTGCTAATTCAGTACACAGCAATAAACAGAGAAAATAACTTTCAAGAGGAAAACTCATCACAAAGTCAAAGAAAAATAAATGAACAAGCAAAGCAGGGAAACCGGTTTGCTGCTCCCTTAGGAAAGGAGCAGAAACTGACAGAAAACTGTGCACCAAGGGAGAAAAGAAGCAAATCTTGACAAAACATACATTAAGGCTCAAGAAAAGAGGAACTGGGGAGGGAAAGGCTCAAGAGAGACTAACACAGAATGGCCTTCTGACAAATGATGTTGTTAAAGCCCCAGTGCTAAGGAAGAATGTGTTAAGCATAAAAGTATGGTGGAGGATGGACAAAGAAGAGAAGAAGGGGAGTAATTCTCTCCTTGTAAGAAAACAAAAAAGTAAGACAACAGCACAAAGGTCAATAGGTTGCTCTGTGTTTGGATCCTTGAGAGGTGGTTGGTGGTAAGCTTTATCTTCTCAATGGATGGACTCTACCCAAGTCCTTAAGTCACTTAAACTAAGCTGATAGATCTGGAAGAAGAACTAAGAAACAATCTAAAGTTATTTCCTGCTTTCAGCTAATGCTCTGACCACAGGCAAGTATAAGTACAATGGCTTTTTTGCTGGCGTAACATTTGGTGAAGAATAAAACTGGATATTAGCTCTAGGAATAACTGAGCATGCTAGTACTAGTAGCATTTCTTCTCCAGTACATGTATGAGACACAGCAAGACCACAAAAATCTGAAATACACTTATAAAATAAAACTAATAGGAGAGGCAGAGCACAAAGATATTTGTGAACAGAGAACAAGACTTCACATAAGGAGAAAACACAAATAACTTGAGATTCAGTTTTAGAATGGAGACTCCCACTACGCACACAAGGACAAATAAAAAACTTCTGTTTGAAGCTGAGAATTGACTAGCAAGTGAAATGAAAGACCTGGAAGTATGTACAAGATCACAGGATAAGCACAAGTATTCCAGATAATGACGCAGAGCACTTAGGTTCTCGGTGTCCCTTTATCAGGATATCCATCTCCAGAGACCACAGATGAGCCTCTGAGTCCCATAAGCCCTTCTTTGTTATGGGTGAGCCCAGCATCAAAAGATAGTTCAAATGTTTACTTCAATAATAAAATTAACCAATTAAATTCTTACCCATATCTGTGGGCAAAATTGTTAAACAAAACAAAACAAAAAAAACCCAAAACAAAACCAAAACCAAAAAACAAAAAAAAAGCTGTGCAGTAAGTCTTGTCAGTAGCTATGCTGATTTTTCATTATTTGGTACTTCCTCAGAAAGCCCATGCAGCTCTGGAAAATCACAAGATGACTGGGGTTCAAGCTGGAACATAGGAGGTTACACTTGAATATGAGAAAAAACTTCTTTACGGTGAGGGTGACAGAGCACTGGAACAGGCTGCCCAGAGAGGTTGTGGAGTCTCCTTCTCTGGAGACATTCAAAGCCCGCCTGGATGCGTTCCTGTGTGATCTGATCTAGGTGTTCCTGCTCCGGCAGGGGGATTGGACTAGATGATCTTTCGAGGTCCCTTCCAATATCTAACATTCTGTGATTCTGTGACTGGAAGAAAACATGGTTCTAATTTAATACAGAAATGTAAGCAGAATTTTAGCATTAGGAGAGAGCTGTCCTCTGTAGTTCCCACAGTCTATTCTAGGTGCCTCTGATTAATGAACTAATTAGTCTGATTTATCCAGTTTTACCTACAAAATTGGTTGGAATTCAGATTGTCATAATTTCAGTATGTTAAAAGAAAGATGACATAAAATTTACGAGAGATGCCAATTAGTGCATTCTAATTTTGCACTCATTATTGCAAGCAATGAATGAGAGATCAAAAATTCTGCAATGTACACATGCTAAATATAGGTATTTTGGGGTTGCATATTGGTACCTTTTGTTTTAAAATTCTGTTAAAACTACTTCATCGTCATATTTCCTTATTTCAAAGTATTGGAATGCTATTAGTCCCTCACTTAGTGTTTCTTACCAGTACTTATATGAACCCACAATACTCAATTTTTAATTACAAACTGTGAAGAAACATCCAAAAGGGAGTAGGACGACTTATTTGCAAAATTGTTTCTGAACTGAAAGAAAGTAAGCATGACAGGGCATATACAGGTTTGTTGTTAAAGATATGTAACCAGCAGCAGAGTGAATCACTTAACTCATGGCACAAAATTCTGTCAGAAAATTTACAGCAAAATTCATCTGTCTTCATATATTCTGTTTACTTTTATTTTGGAAGATTGCTGTGAAGTGTATTTTTCTCTCAGAACTCCCCTCCATGGAGAATTTCAGACTGGTTTTCATGCCTATTCAAGACAACATAAAATTCTAACACTTGCAAAAATGCACTATGGCAGGGTATGACACCCATTCTCTGGAGCTCCCCATCTCTGCATGCCACCAAGGACACACGAATAGAGGGGGAAAAAAAAAAAAAAAAGGCGCCCCAATTTGGCAGGTAATTAAGTCATGTGTGTTGGGCATGGGTGCTCCCTCTGGAGAGATCCATTCTCAAGTGCGTGATCGCTGGCATTTTTCCCATAAGGATGGTGTTAGGGACAGGGTTTCCTCACAGCCACTCTGGGATCAGGCAGCCTCCCAGCATTTGTCTGGAATGGGCAAGAGCCGTGTGTTTCCTTGCCGGCTGTGTTTGGATCCAGGTGTTTCCTCTTGTTCAATGACTTTATTGTGACTGTTTGTTAACCATAACTTATATTTCCACGGCTGTGACAGGATGGGAGTAAATGCCACAGATAGCGTCTGAATCACTCATTTTTGTGTTGTTTCCCAAGAGTCCCAGTCCACAATGAAGGAAGTGGAAGTTTTGTATCAAAGTGTACATTCCTGAGCAGGAATAGGCATGGGGTTAATAAGAACAGAAAATAACTTGACATTTACTTTTTGATTAACAGATTAATCATCAGCCTAGGTTCATGACTAAGCTCTGAATAACATTATCAGATACATCTAGTTAAGTAAAATGCATGGGCTATCTGTAAGCTAAAGGCACACTATGCATCTAAAAGTCTTTGCAAACAGCCCCAACACTGAGATACCAAGTAGACTTGCCTTTTCCCATACATATTTCTTAAAAATACTGAAAGCTGATATTTGCTTTTCCATCTAGTTCAAAATTTAAGAAAATTAAGTCTTTATTGTATAACAGAGAGAAGAGTTTTGGAAATTTTTACATATTATTTGACTGGAGCACTGTCAACACAGTGAGGCTGACATTGTCATAGCCGTTTGGAGGCAGAGTTGGAAAAGAGAGAGGCAATACTGACAAATATGGCTAGTGGAAGTAATGCACAGGAATTTTATCTGCTACAGCCTCTACTTAAGACCTTCAGAACGTAATACTTCCAGTATTTTCTCTAGGTACTTTGGAGTGGGTTAAATCTGAAACCAGCTAGTTTTAATTAATGTCTTTAATTTAAAAATACCTAACACTGTTGACCCAGTGTGTTTTGATTTCTTTGGAACTGTATGCTAAAAAATGCCCCCAAAAATGAAAAAAATCCAAGTAGAAGAAAAGAAGCAAAAACGTTTCTGAGGCCTCAAAAAGAGCTGAACATTTCACAGAAGGAAGGATAAGAGATTGTGAGATTTTCTGCAGATGGGAATTCATATCATCTTGGGGAAATTATCTTTTTAATATTTTAATCAGATTTTTTAAATTTGTTTAGCTATAAAGCAAAACCAACTAAAAAGCCAATTTTACTTATAGGACCTCCATGGTCATTTTAAAGTTATCTGCCCAAATACTTCCAGTATTTACATGTATCTTTTGCCCAAAACTTACTCTCTGAGCATTTCAAACAATTGAAGAGAAACATTCAATACGATTTTACTACATTCATCTCAAACTGCAGGAGTAATTTTTACAAGTAGTTGGCCTTGGTTCTAAGCTACAGGAGACTGCATAGAGAACAGGGTTATCTTCAAGGTATTGTTTCAGGGACAACACTCCAGTGTGAAACAATCCTCAAAACAACAAAATTTTAAGCAGAAGTTACTGCACTGCTGACATTAAAATAAGCTAAATATACTTTTTCATTACCATTACTGAGCTCTTCTGTTCAGATTAATCACTGACCAGGAGATGTCAGATTTTTAAAGCATGGTTAGCATTTATTTGTCATATGGCAGACAGCTTACTGGTCTGGTTAATGCTGATTAATGCATGGTTAGTGCAAACTGCTTAATTAAAGTAATTTATTCCTCACAGGAATAACCCTGCCGTCCCCTGACATCCAGTGCCATCATGTGGAGACACGAACTGTTACCATCTGGATGCCTGAGAGCATTGAGGACCATTTGCCCAAAGCCCTGGTAGATTGGTTCTATAGAAAAAGAGATCCTTAGGAGGGATATTTGTGTATGACAGATCTCCCAGATGTATCTTTATCACTAGCCAAGACCTAGGGATAAAGCAGTACATTCACTTAAAAACTTGTATTTGCAATAATAAAACAAACTTTTGGGAAAAAAAAGTTCCCATTTGTAATACGCTTGACAACTAAGATCTTCCTTGGCTATTAAGATCATCCTTAACACTAGAGATTGGGTCAGCTAGCTTCCATGTCTTCCTCCTAGGTTAATCTACAACAATCCCTTCTTAAACAAAAGTGGAGTCTTTTTACACTAATCATCTAAAGTGGTGCGAAAGCATCATCCTCTTACTGAGTTCTACACTTTCCCAAGGCTCTCCTCAAGGACAAGGCTACAGATTCCTTCATCAAGAAGGAATTTTTTTATCTTTCAATCATATATACATATACACACATATATACATATGCACGCATACATTAACACACACAAAAGATGATTAACCTTCAGAAAAAATCTGGGGGAGATGCTGGTCTTGTGGTCACCAGCCATGTTGACTCTCCTGAGCCAGGATTTCAGCCTGTGTGGGTTCCAGAGTGAATAGTGGCCTAAAGACCTATTCATGTGAAGAAGTAGAAATGAAAGAGTAACATAGCTTGTACTCACTTCCAAATTGTCAGAAGCTGTAAGTTTTGAATGGTCAGGTGAAAGGCTAGAAAATGCAGGTGACAGCTGAATGTCCTATTAGCAAATGTCAGACACTGCCATGGACTGACTCATTTTGGCCCACATGCTTCCTGGCAGGGAACACAGATATTTGGCTTTTGCAAAGAAAGTCTTCTAGGGAGGTCAAAATGACCTTCAAACAAGCAAGATACCAGTATTTCTTTAAAGAATATCCACAATGGGTTTTCTTGTCAGAATGCATTACTTAGAACAGCAACAGCACATTAACTCTAGTCAAGCCCATAGCCTGTGGTCTTACTGCTATAGCTCCAACGTTCAGTCTGAAGATATAAACCAAAGAAAACGAGTGGTTATGTTGCATCAAGTGTCAAACGCCCAGAAGTAACCACAATTCGCCACATTACTTTGGCAAGAGTTATTTTAATTAACTAGAGAATGAATTAGGGTCAAGTCTGTATGTTAGGAAGAATAAAATCTAGAATTCTTGCTGCAATGCTTTCTGCTCCCCCGAACACATATAGCTGCTACGCAAAACACACACAGAAACAAGCAGAAAAACAGGAATTCTACATTTGTCCTACATATATCTCTCCTCAGATATGAAAGCATTAACAGTATCTCTCACATCAGAAGTAATCACATAAGCAGGTTACCATCCCATTTAGCAGAACCTTAATCAAACCAGTGCAAAACTCTAAGGACCAGTTTTTCTTGCCGTGACAAAACACTATGTCTGTACTAGTCTGGTTTAACAGAAGACAAGTACAGCAAGGCCAGCTCTCCTTCCCATCTGCAGAAACCTTCCTTCTCTTGGAGCCCAAGGAGCCATGAAAGGCTGTGTGTTACAGAAGGGTGCTTGCAATAAAATCCCTTCTACATAGCTCTCACAGTACAGGAAAAAAAAAGGGCAAAGCATTCACATGAGAAGGCTGATTTGCTCTCTTTACACATACATATTTTTATATGCCACAACCAACCTATGAAGTATTTATGATGATGCATATATATGATCATATATATGTGTTAATATATATATATGTATATAATCAAAGTAATAGAAACCACCAGACTTCTTGATGAGAATACCATTTCTGCTCTGTTTTCCCCAGGCTTCTATAGATTGGGCAACTAGCTTCTTCATTTTGTGGACCAGTTTAAACCAGGCCAGTAACTACCACTGTCAGTGGTGAATAGGTTAGGAGGATTCTTTGTTAAAGAAGCATAACTAAACTGGTCTTTAGACAACATCTATATTAGTAAATAAGCAGAATCAAGGAAGAGGCCCAAGCACAGCCCTGCGGTCTGTTTATTTTATACTATATTTATTCTGATACCTCCTGAATGCTTGCCAATAGCTTTTCTTTTAGCAGTACTGTCTGATGGATGTATTTCCATAAACATTTATTTTACTGATAATTTACCAGGCCTGGACAGTATTTTCCTCTGCTTACTGAGCCAGTAACTGACAGTACAAGACAAGTCTGTAATAACTGCAATTTAGGCTGGTTTAGAGAGCTGGCACTGCTGAAAACTGAGATCCGGATTTGCTGTACAGCAGATGGGCTCAAATTATTCTCCTCCACCATAAAATGAGTAGAGCAGGATTGCCTCCTGGAGTTCATCCTCCAAAATCTCACTGAAAACAGGAACCATTTTTTTTAATTGATCCTCCGGTAACATGGCTGCTTTCCAGTCCACCACCCACAGTGCGACCCTGAAGGAATCTGAGATCCAAGGGGAATCAGACACAACCTACGACACGGGTTTTGGGGTGCAGATTTCTTCTTTTACTTAGTTGCTTTCTTCCTACCTTGTCAGACAAACAAGAAAAGGAATGAATGGAAAGTGTCAGGCTATTTGGTATACAGTGGTGAAACCCAAATATTTCAGGTGTGGGGAACCTGATAGTAGCAGGCAGAAGGGTGAACCTGAACAAAGAACAGGAGGAAGCTGTAAACTAAATCCTGGTAAATTCAAAAGTATAAATTAGTTCAAAAAGAGACTAATGGAGTAGTGCAAAATGCCATTAACCACAGAGATACAGATACAACTGTACCTCTGAACTACATCTGCTGGAAAATGGAAGGCCTTAGCACAAGAAGCAGGATTGTCTGCTGAGTGCTTCTTGTGTTACTTTAAGAGTCTGCCGCTGACCAGTGTCAGAAAAAGGGTATGTAGCTAGAGAGATCTTTGATCTGACCCGGCATGGCTGTTGTGATGATATGTTGCAAGACAACTACTGAAAAAATCCTCTAAGACAGGCAGATTTATGGAAGCGTTCATGTTCATCAGAGACACACTAGGTACATGCAGCTGCACAGGCTGCAACTCCCGACACAGGGGTCTGACACCTCTTTTGTTTTCCCCTGCTTTCTCGGCACTGATATCCCTGGAGTGGATAATTACAGGATTGCTTTCAAAGTAGGTCATCTCCCTTTTAGAGACATACACAGAAGAAAATACAGGTTGAGGGATTACACATACAGAATTTAAAATACCAAATGCTTTCAGCCCAGTACATGGCATGTGCAACCCAAAAAATTCACACACAAGTTCAGAAGTGAGGTTGTCATATGAATAGTGCTGAATGCATGCAAAGAAGGAAGGAAGCAAACACAAGTATTTGCTCCACTGGAACTTGCAATCACCAAAACACTGGCATAGTCAAACTGAAAGTGGTTGCTGTTGCATGGACAGCGATCAAGTTTTCTCAGCAAACAGCCCCACATTCCCTTAGAGGAACGCCAAATGTTTGGATTCTTTCAGTTGTAACCTCTTGTGAATATTATATCTTCACTGAATAAAGTAAGAGACAAAGAAATAAAGTCTTTAATGTGTTAGGGTACTCAAACACACAGTGCGATGACTAAATAAATGGACAGATAAAACTCCTTTTTGTTCCAATACTTTCACAAGCAACAGTCACTTTTATGTGGATAACTAGGTTGAGTGTGCAAAACCATGCAGTGTTTGTGATCACTTACAGACAACTGTTATATTTTCCACCTTTAAGCTGTTTTCCGACACTGCCTACTGCACTGAAGATGTGTAGAACACCCAATTACATTCTTACCAAGAAATGTTTCCCCTTTGCTATGCAAACGTAAGTAAATAAAATGATATGCACTGAAACAATATTAATTTGCCTCTTTTATTCACACCAGTCTAGTTGACTTTGCTAGAATTTCCTCTACAAGGAGCAATTTTCTGAGTATGTGCTTTGAAGGCATCAAAAGTTTCAACTTCATCCTGAAAACACGTGTCAACAGTGACTGGAGAGATCTGCTCTTACAAAACAGTGTTTTTGTTCAGCTCTTCTTTTTAATGCCAGATGAGTTCTGCTAGCACTAACTAGAAGGGTGGTTTTGATCACAGCCAATGAGTAGCCAGATGTGTTTCTGAGGCTGCACAATACTGGGCAGCACATGAACTCTCTTCAGTTCCCAAAACCATGAGACTCAAGCTCAGGTTTCTGAAGGTTTCATTCAACTTTTTTCTCTGTGGATTCAAACTCAGTTTGTTTTAGTTTTGCAATAGCTCAAAAGTCAAAACAAACTGGAAAGAAAACATTTTTTCCTATTCAATTAATTGTGTGGGATAAATGGTTTGGAATTATCCAGTTCTGCAGAACTCTGAAAAGTATCTTATGACCCACTGCCTTTAAATGAAACCAAACCAAAATAATGAAAACATGAGTCTGCCTCATCAGGCTGCATGAACCACTATGTTTCCACTTACATTAATAAAACAACAGTGATTTAAACTAGCAAAGGACTGAGAGTTTGACTAACACCAATCACGTTTCATTCAATAGAAATGGGAGAGCTGGACTTACACATCAAGAAAACAGAGCAAACTGTAGGTAATATAAACAAGCTGCAGTGAGAGGTAACTTAAGATTAGCAAAGCAAATTAAATAGATCTCTCAAAAATGTTACAAAGGTCTTTTGTGGGGAAAATGACAAAACTTTCAGTTTCATACTAGGAGAATCTTTACTACTAGAAAGTAACCTAAAAAAAGGTAGCACTGTTTTTGTTTCTTTTGTCTAAAACTGTGTGCGCTCACACACATTACTTTACGCAGCGGACTTTATTTTACAGAGTTCATGGGTATCAGATAATACCTAGTCTTTATTCTGTTTCAGTGTACCAATCTAATTTGTGAGTGCATATATTCAACCTACCCAGTATCAGAGAGCCATAGAATCATAGAACGGTTAGGGTTGGAAGGGACCTTAAAGATCATGGTGCTCCAAGTTGCTCAAAGCCTCATCCAGCCTGGCCTTGAACACCTCCAGGGGTGGAGCATCCACAATTTGGGCAACCTGTTCCAGAGCCTCACCTCCCTCACAGTAAAAAACCTCCTCCTAATATCCAATCTCAAATAATCCAATCCAGTCTTCCAAGAATAAGCAAGAAAAGCATTGTCAGTCATGCAGTGGCTTCCAAAGTAATTTTGGATAGTTACAGTGGCAAGAGAAGATATGGAGAAACATATCATCAAGAGTGTCTGGATTTCACACCAGTTCTGACCCACACGATTCTGCCTCCCTTTACTTCACACTCTTAGTCCCCAAAATACAGCCTCAACTCATCATCCTTATAATTTTACTCTGTACCATCTCAAACTAGGCTTATATCCCTCCTTTCCTTCTCAGCTTTTTGCTACACACTTCATCATCGGCTAGGTCTTCTAGATCTTCCTATGGCAAAAGTACTGTTCCCACTATGGATTAATTCCTCTACAGCCTATGGGATCCAGAAAAAAGCTCTGAAATCCACCTGCCAAGGCATCTGCAGGCATCAGCTTTTGCTTCTTGCTTGCACTTAAGAAACCAGAAAGCACGAAGAAATTGTGAGCTCGCTCCTAAATTTACAGTGGTTCAAAGTTGCTTACTTACTAGTTTGTCTGTCACTGGTGGTAAAAGAACCTCCCCTCACAAATTCATGGGATTTGTAGCACTTCAAAAAACCAAAACACCTGATCCCTAGTAATAATTTTAAGTTCCTAGATTTATCCATTAAGACCAAATTTTGTATGTCTGGTATTACTGAGTTGCAATGTCTAAGAAAATACAGATACAAAGGACTGCACCTATACGGGACAAAGAGAGCTTATCATACTTACATTATAATGGTTACAACCTTCTAAGTACTGGGATGTGCATTTTTATAACACTCTGAGATCCACACATTAAAAGAACCATGTAACGATACGATTATTGATTACAGTAGCTCCCATTACATAAAAACCATATATTCTCCTGTCCTTTCCTCTTCAGACACATTGGTTGATTTTGTTTTGTTTTTAAACATTTTAACAAAAAACAAATTGTAGTATCTGCCTCGCATGTGCAGAACTATACTTACTCATGCCACAAAAACTCATGTACATCGTTGATGGCATGATAACCATTTGGCCTCTCTGGGAAGACTTTCTAAACCTGTTGCTCTGAAAGGATACTGGTTTTCACCCTTTGTTGGATGGCATAGCTATGTCAGAATCCAACTACTGGTCAAAATACTCTTCCTTACACCAAAGAAAACTTCCTGCACTTTTACAATAACTCATGGAATAATCACCACTTATTTGCAACAATTGTTCCTGCAACTGTAAGAATTAGATCATGAAAATGATCCCTGAGTATTATTCATTCATGTGTAGTCTACTGTAAAAGCAGACAGAGCAGCTCTTTGGTTGATAATTGAGAAAAAAGTAAGTGGGGGTGCTTCTCACTGTGGTTAAACGCCATTCTTTTCACAGCTGTAGTACCTGGTAAATATAGCCAGTCAAGAGAGTTTAATTAAGCCTGTATTTCTTATCCACTCATTTTCTCACCAGAAGACATAATTAATCCATGTTTAGCATACAATCAGGGCAAGAGCTGTACTTTTTTGTTATCAAGCTGAAAAGAAACAACTCCCCTCTTGTATCCTGTTAGATAAGTGTTTTCTTCCATTAGCAAGTAGTCCTATAAAATTCAGAGCAGAAGTGACTCAGCTGCACAAGATGTAAGGCACAAACATACAGATTAAGCTTTTTCAAGTGAAAACTTAAAACTCTGAGAATTTTTGATGGAATACAAGAGAAAATTGAGGGAGGAATTTGACCTAGTGTTTCAATACATTGTTCACAACAAAGCTACTGCATTAGTTAATTTTAAGTTTGATCTTTATCAAATATATGCTGTTTGCATTGATCCAACAAAAATAGATTAAAAGAAGTTTGAAAGTCTTGATGTATAATTTCTAGCACCAGATCTTAAAAAAAATAAAAAAAAATCACATTCATTCCTGTCAGCAGGGTATAGTTTTACAGGAAGCATGTTGTTGTGATTAATACCAAAAAACCCAGACATAACACAGAATTCTATGTAATTTTGTATTAAAGAAAGCCAAGAGAACCCTGGAAAACCAACTCATCTGCTCTCTACTATATAAGGTACTTCCCTATTTTACAGGCAAGTCCATGCTTACATTCACTCACACTTGGAGAATACAAAGGCAGTTGGAGATCACTTTCTCAAAAAAATATTTTAATTTTGCATGTAAATTTGCCTTTTTAAAACTACATCTACTTTGATTCCAGAACATGAAAAATCACTGCATTAGCTCAGAAGCAGCAGTTTTTGGATCAGTTATTCCTCTGCAGCACTGTGTATTTCACAAGTTAATTGCCAGGTCATAGTCTGGCTGCTTTACAAAGTCAACTGGCTGGAATATCTAAAGCTTTGTCAGAATTCTGCACAATGCAATGATAAATCAAACCAATTGGCATTTTTTCCTTTTAGGAACTATAGCTCTATACACCATTACTTTTATGCGAATAGTTTTTCCTTAATTGTATAACTATGGATGGAACAGAGCCATAAAGTCAAAGTGAGTTTTTGACAGATTACAGACAGACTTAATTGTTGAAGTTAAAATCCACATTGGAAAAATAACCAAGTCTGAAGCTATTTTATACTCTGGTTTTCAAGTCTGTTAACAGCTTGTGATGGGATACAGAATGTTCTCATTTGCTACTCATTACAGTGTCTGCTAACAGTAGGAAACAAAGAAAAGCTTTGTTTCTTTTGGTTTTTTTTGTTTTAAATGCTTGGTCAAAAATTATTAAATGTAATTGTAAACTAGACCCACAGAGTTCTACCTTTCAGAGTGAATACTGTTCAGTGGTAAGCTCTTATTTTCCATCTGCAAAGTTTACATCACATCATACTCTCATAAAAAAAAGGCTACTTAACAATTTTTACTAGAATTCTAATTTTCACAAATTTACACTTACAGAAGTTCTTCAAAAAGCTCCCACTTGAAAAACACTCACTGAAAAACCCACCCTATGCTGCATGCAAGGGTAAACATCAAAGGCAACTTGTAAACTTCATTACACACAGACATTAAATCATAATTACACTAAACCTCTGTACTGCAAGACTTGCATATATGTGTTGGTGCTCTTATGAAGCTGGCCAAAATCAGCAGTAGCAGACAAACCCAAGTTATCCCACATTCCCATCTGATTTCTCAACAGCCCTGTACCATCTCTTGCATCCAGGGCATTGAACAAAAGACAATTGAGCTGCTGTACCTTGTCCTCCATTCCTCACTAGACACTCCTACTTCTCTGTACTCTCCCAATTGCTTTCACATCCTTTCATACTTCATTCCTTTTTTGTCCTTTTCTGCCATTGCTCACTGTCTTGCCCAAATTGAGAAGGTATTTAAAAAAGAAGACTGGTATTAGAAGGAATTTCTAAAAACCTTTTGTTAAAGGAGAACATTCTGAAAAGTATACGAGCAGTCATCAAGGCTGTTTTGTTTCTGATTTTGTATCACAATGTTCCACCAAACTATATTTGCTGTTTCAGCAGGCCCCACGTGCCCCATCCTTTTTTCACAGATGTTTATGGCAAATCTTGAGAGGGGCAGCTTGGTGAAAGTTATCAGATTACTTTCAACAAATGTGTGGGGAACTTTATAACCAAGATTCTTCTAATAGAGCCATGCCATTCTGAGTGGTGCTATGATAACAAAACTGAGGCCAGGTCCAGAGCAGTAACTTTTCAACTCAGCCTAGCTGCAGCCAAAACAGAGAGTGAGAGCAGCCCCAGGTAACTTCAGCTGATGGTGAGTAGAGAGAGCTTATTCTGCTAGGAAATCTGCAGGGGCAGGAACTTCAACCAATGGGCCTGCAACATCTTAACCAACTACAACTGCTTGTAGAGTCAATGTCTGACTAAGGCCACAGCATAAGAGCTGTGACAACTATATACTTTCTAAGGCAACAAGCTGTTCAGACTACTGACTGTGCAAATCAAGTCCAGAAAAAAAGTTTCATCCAAATAAAGCAGTTTTTGCACACTTAAATTTCCAGCCCTTCTCTACGGCTAACCCAGTCACACTCTCCTTCAAAATCCTCCTTTGTGGCATCAGGCCTAAAATTCATCCATCTAGTCTTACAAAGAGGGCATGCCAGTGTATTTGTTCTAGAAAGTACTTATGCATTACTTTAATGTGTACAAAGCAGTGCATTTTAAACACTTAGCATGAGAGTTGCTGCTTAGGGTGTCAGGCAATAGGAGAGCTTACGAGCTTATTTCCAGCATTTTAAAGCTCCTGTCTCAGTTTAAAGATCATGTAGATCTGCTTCAATCTATTGCAAACTGGAAGAATATGGCTGCATCTAGCAGAAACAATGTTTAAAAAATAGTAGTACAATGGACAAATAGCTATTTTGGCATGCGCACAGGCATGTAAGGGTTTTCAATCAGGACACCTTTGTCAGTCATGAAACAGCGATTAGGCAGTGCTGAGAGCACTGGTGCAACCATCTGTCGCATTCCAGCCCCACTGACCACATGCTGGCAGTAATGAAATTACAGTATCATTATACTGAAGTACAGCAAAAATAATCAGTGCCACCAACACCACAGGAGAACATGCAGTTTTTACTACCTTTTGGCTTACCTATACGTGCAGACCATCTCTCGCAGCCTCGTCTTCTGTCTCCCTGTTTAACTGCAGCGAGGCAGGAGCTACAATAGAAGCAGGTCACGCCAAATTATGTTCTTTTTTACAATGCTATTTATCAACATGTATT
>NW_010138557.1:31267-62153 GCF_000699245.1 Pterocles gutturalis
CTGCTGAGACAATAGTACCATTTTTGAGGCAAGTACCTCCAAAACATTGTGAGAGTACTGAACAAGCCCATGGTCATGGAAAAACTGCTTTCAGTACCACTTGCTACAAAAGATACAGTGAACAAAAGAACTACAACAGCAATTCCAAATGCAGAAATAAAGCGCAGCAATCAATATATAACTGGTCACCCTTCCTTCTGGACATATCCCTGGCACCATTTTCAGCAATCCTCACTATCCTCCATCTTCAAATGTGTGAGCTTTCCTATCTTTTGTTTATGATACTCATATTTGAGCAAACTTTTCCATTGACAAAGCAGCAGAAATAGCTTCTGCAGCTGTATCTACAGTGATGACTAGCAGTTGAGAATTGCCTTTACAAGTCCTAATGTGTTCTGATATCTGCTTTTCTAAGTTAATTTCAATATAAATTTAAGACAAGATGTCAGTGAACTTCATCTTCTATTACTGCACACAACAGGTCCCAGCAGATAGGAAAAAACAGTGTTAATCTTAACTTGTTCCACAATTCGTCCATGCCAACTGCAACTCAGACCCTGAAAAGGGCCTTCACTCAAATAAGAAGGAATTTCAAATTTTATTAGCTTTCCAGAGCATACTGCAGACATTTTACCTTTTCTTGGCCTCTCAGGGAAAAAGCTCAGCTCCTGGCTTTTATGTGAGGATGTTATTTTTTTATACATAAACAAGTAAACTCAGTAAAGGGAGCAAACTAATAGGAAGTTATCAAGTTGAGCCATTCTAATTACTGGTTGAGGAGTCAAAACTACATCAAAAGACCTTCATTGAGCCAGAGATTTGGAAGACAGACAGACCGTTTCACTTCACCACATCATATCCCAGCACCCAACCATGAGCAGAGAGTACACAGAGAAAAGAGCGGGCAGTCGTTCTCATTTTGGCATAAAGAAAGCAAACTTCTCCAGGAGAACAGAGATCTAAAAATTCCCTACAGCAGGCCATGGCAGCCTTGGAGTATGTCACATTAGCACCCTCACAAAATATGTGCAGTGCTGGGCCAATGTCACCATAATCGACCAGATGGTGCAAAATGAGAAGCCGCCTTCTGCCTCCACTCTTACCACCTCTGAAACACAATGAAGGTCATGGTCAGAAAAGGGAGAAAGAAAATGGAAATGCCTCTTTAGTTTTAATTTCAATTCATGCCAGAGCACATAAACCTACTGATGATTTCACGTCCTGTTCCTTTGCATCATGAAGGATGCTGTAAGTAGGGGATCAAAGCGCAGATTCAACATATACACTGCAAATTGAAATTACAATAAAAGCAAAGATGCCTTTACTGGACAATGACAAACATAAGTCCCTGTATCATCCTTTTAGTTTATGACACAAAAAAGTGCTCCCAAGAGACCTCAAGAGTCAGGTTCTGTTTGTTTTGGGTTTTTTTTTCTGACACAGTAGGTGTTTAACTATGTGCCAAATCTGTAACTTGACCATGTAAATATAATTTAAATAAACAGATATTAATCAGCTATATTAAAAAACCAAAGCTTTAACATAGAAACAATCCTTGACGAAAAACATTTATTCAATTAATTTACAGAGTAAGCCAATTAAGGCAAAATATATTACTTGGAAATAGGCTTTCACTGGGTACAAATATGAGCTGGCTTAACAGTATATTGTATATAAAAAGGTCCTTTGAAACCATCTAAGAAAGGTAAAGGCAGAGCAATATAAGCCGAAAAACTGCTTCTCTAAGGTAAACAAGAAGTATTTGTGTATTCTTTGTTTCTCAAAAAAAGTATTATTACCAAAATATTTTCTTCACAATTACTTCCATATTTCTAAATAAAGATTTAAGATTGTGCGAGTATGGACAGAGGGCTTTTATAGCCATGAAAAAAATCAGAAACAACTGAAGACTTATGTGAGAAACAGTGAGCTCATGATATCAAGAAGGCATTTAAGACTTAAAATGTTTAGAAAATCCCGGACAACAAAGCGATACACATCTCACCATTTTCCACATCAAACTGCTAACAACCATAACTTGATAGAAGAAATAACATAATTCCATATAAAATATGAAGTTTGGAAGCACTGGAGTAAATTATGTTGTTGAAACTGCAATATGAGATAATTTCATATCTATGTGGTACCTGATCTAAAACCTACTGAAGCAACTTGAAATTTGTCTAGTGTTTTAATTAGACATGAATTTAATTACTGTTACATAAAAAGAAAAAAGATGCAGCATGGAAAATTATATTTCAAAATTTTTTAGCAACGACTTCAACTAACGGGGCATGGATTTGTGCTCTTCTTCAGCAGCTCACTGTTGTGTTGTAAAAACTACTCAGCATCACCCCTGAGAACTTATATACAGACACCAAACCTATGAGGTGTTATGTACCACCTAAGCACAGGCCCCAGATAAACATCTAATACAGAAGGTAGTCTCTCTGGGCTGAAATGCATACATAAGTGTTATACTGTCAACATGTTTATATTACTAATATAATAGAAATAGCTAAACAATTATCCCCTTCTTTAAAAAAGTATATTAACTAAAATATCTCAGCAAAAGCCTCGTAAGGTGTCAAATAATAGCACATTCCACTTTACAAACTGTAATGCTACATTTGTCCCAGTTATAAATATACGTTTGTTCTGGTTTCCTGTTTTGTGAATCATATGGGAAATCATATAGTAGTTAAAAATTGCAATTGCTCATTTCCACCATTGGAAATTACCTTCACTTCTTAAAAAGTAAAATACAGTTTACAGTTAGATTGCAAATCTCTGTTGTATCCACTGAGAACTAGAATATGTAGCTTTCACTTCAATTCTAGAATCAAAACCAGTATTTCTTAGTGTCATGAGTCAGCCCTCTTTCAAACGGTCCTAGGTGGTAAGTGCTGTTTGTACATTCCTGGTAGAGCCTTAGCTGCACTGTAGATCATCTGTCGACGGGACATGCCAGTGAACACCACGTGCCAATCAGTCCTGTTGACATTCAGTATGCTCTTCTCAAGCACTTCGCCCACGGTCACCAACAGGCCTGACCATCTCAGATTGTAGTCCTGAGGAGTGAGATTCTTAGCCTGTGTAACATTTTGAAAAGTGATTACTGAAATGAGTAGTTTTGTTTCTATCTTCACCATTACTAGCTTCCCTAGGTAATCATTCTTATATCAATAGGACTACATGGCAAAATAAAGGGTATCAGAATCCAAATTTCAGATTGCCCCATGATTTGCCTAGCCAACAATACTTTTTGGATTTTTATATATCATGATCCAAAGGACACCTGAACAACATAAAACTAAAATATGATGCTCAAGAGAGTGAAGACATTCTGCCATTACCAGGAAGTAGTTTTCTCTTTTAAAGTAGCAATAGATGGAATCAATAATGATACATATTTATACATTACTCTTACCCTCCAAAGCTTTTAAAAACAGTCAAAATGTCTTCTGAAACAGGCAAGTAGCCAAATACAAGAAGAAAGCTAAGCCTAGCAGAAATGGAGGACTGCATGAGATCACTGAGGGATTACATATTGTAATCCCCTGAAGTTGGAAGCAGAAGGGAAATAGTGCTCTGTTGGAATTAGTACCACCAAAATGAAAAAAAAAAAAAAAAGTTACTATTTGTGTTCTCAAAACAGCCCCCTGAGGATTAAACCCAGAACAGTTTTGTTTTGAAATTCTTCATGGAAACATTTATTTAAAAATAATTTTCAGACCAGAGTTAACTAATGTATGACTCATATCTACTGTCAGGCAACGTGCAGTGACTGGAGTTTGGAGTAATTCCCAGCGCGTGCTCAAAGAAATGTAAACAATCTGATTAAAAACTTCTATTGGTAATATTTAAGAACTGCACAGTACTGCATTATTTTCAATAGGATGAACCATGATATTTCCATGATTTAAATCTTTCAATTTCAGAAATTTTACATCCCTGTAAGAACAGCACAGTCAGAAGAGGAAACCAGTCTTGCCTTTTAGGGTAGAGTCTGTATGTTCATGGTGGTATTAAGTCCAAGCACAGACATGAAGAAGGGGTATTCTTTATTCATTAGGAATGAGTTTTTGGAATATTAACCAGCACAGTATGCTGTCTGTTTGCTGGTAATTAACAACATAAATACTGAGGCCTTATGAGCTTTATTAAAAATTGAGTGGTCAGATCTCAAATTATAAACTTGTGCCTAAATGAAGTGTAAGCTACTTCACTGAATTGCTAACACGTACATGTGTGCACACAAATACTTCACTATCACACAGGTTTTTTTGGCATTAGATGAAGCTCCAATACATATGTAAAGTAAATTAAGGAAAGGAAACCAAGATTTCAGATGGATAACAGTGCTTACCGCACTTTCTTGGTGCAGTTGCTTAGTGCATTACTTAAGCTGCAAAGACCCCATTCCACACCTGAGGAAGAATGAATATTCTTCTTTTATCTATGTAAAGACTCATGCAGGTTAATTTTGAGTCACTGAACCAGACTGATGACAATATTTCAATGATTAAAGTTATATTTCCTTTCTCAGGGAGTACTTTTTTGTGGCTAATTTCTTCTTGGTTAATATTTCCTCTTGGGTAATTTAATCTTGGAATATTTCTTCTTCTTTAACAGAAAAGTAAAACTAGTGCTTCCAAGTACCGTGTATTGCAGAATGAGACTCTTGATCAAGCACTGCTTTGCCACAAATGCCTGAAGATTTTTAGGTAATATCCAAACATGATTCAAAAGCAGTTTTTATCCTCAATTCATAAATTAAAACATTCAAGTGGAGCAACAGTCAGTAAGAACTGACATCATAAGTGAAATTAAAGCCTAAATCTTGTATCTCAACTGTTAATCCAACATTCGCAAGAAAACTGAAAACTCACCTGCTGGACGTATTGCAAAGGCACTGGGGTTGCTTGGGTAAAAGTCTCTAGATGAATTCCATGAACTGGATCCTCAATAATCAGACATCCAATGTCAAACCACCTGCAATGTCATGCGAGTTAACTTTACTTTTGAGTACTCAGTACCACTCAACTGAAAAAAACATGTTAGTAGTTGTATTATGACCATTTTACAAACTCTACTACAAATGTAGTAATTATGTAACCATGAGTTTCATCAAAGTGTTCTAGTATTTCTCAAATAAAATTTACATATATGAGTTTTCATATATATAAAATTATAGAGCATCTATATGGTTGTAAAATAATATACATAAAAATATATAAAATTCATTAAACAGATCAAAGAAACAAAGAAAGCACGTGCGCAGACACATTCTTTAGGCCACATTTTTTATGCTCCAGTTTTCATTCAATCTTTGAATGAATTTTTCTCATTAAGACAACCTTCCCTAGGAATAAAAAAAAACAAAAAACTATTTATCATTCATGTTCTATATTCAGAAGCTTTTTTGGTATGGCTAATCCTAGAACAATAATTTAAATGAATTCATTCAGAGAAACACTTCTGCACCCTTCAGAAAAGACAGTGCCTGCTGCAGCAGACACAGTAAAGGCTAATGAAGCAGTACCCGAAATGGTTCCCTATCTAGCTTGCAAAAACATTAAATAATTTCTCCCTATCAACAAACTAACAACACTGACATGATCCAAATAAAACCAAGGGCAACGTATCACCACTATCTTACTCTATTCAATTCCTGTAACAGTTTTACAGCTGAGTTGCCACAGGAGAAACATACTCCAGGGAATGCACAAAAACAAAATCAAGCCCAAGAATCATAAAATATTTTAAAAGAAAAATATTATTGCAGTTTTTGTTTCATATGTATTATATACGTGTCTACATATAAACTGTATTTTATTATTTAAAGTCTGGGAAGCGAGGATGTTGTTATAAAAAGAAATGCAGGACTCCAATTTTAAGAAACTAATGGCTGGGCCATGGTAAGCTTCATGTTAAGAGTTTAGTGGAGCAAGACAGGAAGAAGTACTTTGCTTGCATCACCTTCGTAGTAGGGCAGAGAGTACTGCAATGTCCTTTGTGAAGAGGACTACCTCAATTACAGTCAACTATGAAAGACGGTTGAGAAAGCTTCATGGTTAAATATAACTTGCTCCCAATTAAGAAAGGAGTTAAAAAAGGGTAAAATACACATAAAAGATTTTGTAATTTTGCAACTGGGAGAGGAGGTAATGTCCTTCAGCTGTCTTATGGACAACTGAGAAGCTTAGCTGTGAGCAGTGACTGACCTGCTAAGTGTTAGGTGCAGAGCTCTTAGTATTGGTGGGTGGCTACTTGGAAACTTCTCTCCTTCGGACATGCATAAGTATGGTAAACAATATCAGCAAAACACTGACTGCATCCTCCATATTAGAACTGTAACACCACAATGCTCACTTCAGAATAATAATCAATTACTAGCACAATGACCTACCATTTCATTACAGAACAAAACAAGGGCCAGAAATAGTTCAAATATGTTTTGTAACACCATACAAGGAAGCTTTCAATATAGTCTACTGAATAAAAATCAAAGCATGCATTAACTTATTCTTTGTTTCCACCATAACTAATATCGAAGATCAAGAAATTCTTGTAATGCGTGGACAGAAGAGCTAGCATTTCTTTCAATAACATTGCAGTCGCGGGTGAGCTCTTTCATGTCAAGTGCTTTAAGCAACATTTTCAGATTTAGGAACAAGTAAATTCAAAGGACAAGAACAGCAACTACTTTGAAACAGAGATTTCATTGTCATAGTTACACTTTTGTGGAAGTATGATAAAACATCTAAATCAGACTAGATGGAAATGAATACTAACAAAAATTAAAATACTTTGTAATTCTATTTACTTTAGAAAACTCATCATCCATCTTCCACTAAGGATATTAAATATACTTTCAAAAATAGAGTAAGGGCAAAGTATGTGTCAAAAAAATAAATCCAAGTCCATCACATGAGCAAAAATACAAACATTAGAAAAAATCTAAGTTTGCACTAAAAAAACCATGACATTGTCCTTAATGTTTTGGAAATTAATTATAAAGCAACTTCAGTAAGTGTCTGTCAAAAAGCTTGTTACAAAATAAAGTTGTAATGTATTTGAAAACAAAGGAAGTAGATAACATATTACATGATAAAATCATATTACTACAAATGCCACAACATGTCCCAATATATTTTCGGAATCGAACATAACTTCACGGAAAGAGAAGAGAGAGTGTGCACACATGAGTGAGCAAACTACTAACCAAATTCCAACTTTTACAGCTCCTTAATTTTGTCAGTTCAGTATAACTTCATTGTGTTTTTATTTTGTGAATCCTGAAAGACCACACAAGGATTTTGTATATTAAAGTCTCAAGATGGTTAGACAAAAAGCTGAACATCATTACCAAAATGAAATCTGCCAAACCAATACTCAAGACAGACTCTCTCCTTTCTTCTGGTCAGAGTGATACTGCCAGCAACTCTTTACAGACCCCTCTGAGTCAATACAGAATAGTCCTTTCTCCCCTCACCACCTCAAACCCCCTCCCTATAATATATATATATATATGTAAAGTTCTCACTTGTCAGGAAGCAATTCCTCAATGAAGCTTTCTATTGATACAGCAGGCTGTTTTTCATGTATTACTCCTGTTCGACGCAAGCTGTCTATCCTTTCTTGGGCACCCTAAATGGTAACATAAGCTGTTAGACAACATTCTCTTTGAATCACAACATAGTACAATGCTTACAGATTAATGCAAAAAGAACTCTAGAACATACTTTTCAAGTTAACAATAAAACATGAGAGATTTTGAGAAATTACTCTAATTTCAACATTACAAAAACAAAAAGCAAAACTCATAAAAATCCATAACGGAATCCCAAAGAGTAACAAAAGCTATGATAAAACTAATCTTGTTCTTTTTCCATGAAAATGAATGAGTAAATGATTTGCTTAAATTTAAGAAACCAAATACTAATTAGTTGTTTTCACGGGTTTTTAGTTATTGGCCAAGGAGGTGGCTGCACCTAGATAGACCTGAAGAACATGGACATTTTTTAAATCTGTAGATCTGTTGATCTATAGTATTAGTGGGGAGGCAACTCAAAGATTCTCCTGATTTCTTACATTCCCAAGACAGTGTGCTAGGAAGAGACTAAGATGAAATACCTGATATACCTTGAAACTAGAGTAATATTGCAATGTATGCTAGATGTGACGGCAATCAATGACAGTACAAGAAAACTGACATAAGTATTCTTCACTTGCTGTGAACATGTTTGCAAAGAAACTCAAAAACTATTTCAACAGGCAGATTTCAACTGATCTAGTGATCCAGATGGTAATTAGGGAAAAAAAAAAAAAAAAAGGTAATGTTTACCTATCCCACAAACTGACTTTCCTTTTATACAAGGGTGAATGTTTCCACACACTCTCTCTGCAGTGGAGGTGCTTTAGTACCGTTATATATCAACTTACTTTTAAACCTGCAGCATAGCCCACAGGTTGGGGTGCGATGTTAGACTGTGCAGCTTCTCCAGTAACAACAGCCATTCCAAAGACTTCTTGAAAGGCGTCTCGAATTGCTGCAACTTTTACCTCTTTATTAGAAGTAACCACTATGTCCAGTTCTCCCCCAGTTTCTGTAAAATAGATTTAAAAAAATATATGCATGTATTTTTCTTCATTCCCATTAAAAGATAGTTCAAATACACTCTACATCTTAAGCGCATGCTTCTTTCTCATGCACTGTTCAGAAGTTCTTTCATGACTCAGAAGTAAGTCAGGAAGTAAAAGTTAGATGAATAGCTAAGTCATTCATGGATGAAACAGACAGCAGGAACTGATGGTTGTTTAGCACCTGAAAAAAAGCATACCACTCATTTAAGGTGACAATTCATGGATTTAGGAGAATAACTCAGGCACGATTTCTAAAGGTGTTTTGGTGTTCTGGGAAGCGGTAAGGAATACTGGTGTGACACACAAACTCTTCCTTATGAAAGAGAGCAACACAGATACAGTTCACAAAATCCAATTAACAGCTGTCAAATTAGGTAAGGTTTAAAAGACTCATATTAATTTCTAGTTGTCCTTGGACTATGAATTTCGGTGTCATTTTATTGCCTGTCTCCCTACAGCTTTATCGTGTTTTTAGATATTAAATATCTACAGAACCAAAAAGTTGTATTTCTGAATGATTTCCATATGGCAGTATCTCTATGAAGAAGGATGAGTTTTCACTAAGCTTTTTTAGAACAAAACAAAACAGTTCATGAATTAAAAGAAATCTAAAACAACTACAAAAGACTGATGAGCTCAATTATACCTCACATCTGTCTTTATCAGTTGGATCGTTTTTATTGTCAAACTTAATTTATGCAAAAACGTCTCACAAAACTTGTCCCTTCTCTGACAAGCTTTCCGAAGAACAGCTTATACTTTTTTCAAACATGGAACATGACATCAGAGAAAGCTGCATAAGTAAACTGCATCAGCAAGTGTAAAGCACAAATTAATGAACAGCACGTCCACAAGCAGGCACTAAAGGTAATAGATATGGACAAGCCCCTTGACATCCTTAGTCCAATGGCTGTGGATGATGGAGAGATGACTATGGAAGTCAGCAGATCTCTACCATACAGCATCTTCTGTTGCTTCTGCTGAAAACAGAATATTGAGCTAGGTGAACCACTGGACTGGAGCATCTCTTCTAAGGGGAAAGACTGACAGAGTTGGGAATATTCAACCTGGAGAAGGCTCAGGGGCATCTTATTGATGTGTACAAATATCTGAGGGGAGACTGCAAAGAGGATGGAGCCAGGTTCATTCCAGTGGTGCCCAGTGACAGGACCAGAGGCAATCAGCAAAAACTGAAACACAGGAGGTTCCATATGAACATCCGGAAAAAAATTTTTAATGTGAGGGTGACTGAGCACTTGCCTATGTTGTCCAGAGAGGTGGTGGAGTCTCCATCCTCGGAGATATTCAAAAGCTGCCTTGACACAATCCTGGGCAACTGGCTTTAGGCAGCCCTGCTGAAGGAGGGGCATTGGACAAGATGACCTCCAGAGGTCACTTCCAACCTACACTACTTTGCGATTCTGTGATCCAGCAGGGCATTTCTTATGACAACAGTAGCAAACTAGTGAAGAAACAGCCTTTTAACCTGTAATTTCCTAGGCCCACTGACAGTACCAAAACATGTTAAGCTACCTCTTAAAAGAAAAAAGAACAGAGTCCAGTGGTTTTGCTTCTAAACACTAACACTACACCTAATTATACATGTTGACACAGTCTGCAGTATTCACCCAGATGTAAGAAAAATCCCTCGACTGATAATGGTAAGCCTAAAGCTTAAAATATGAAAGAAAAGAACAATTTATTATTTGGCTTGTATTACTTAACAGACCTCAGTTGCAGGAAATACCTTCTTTTTATGAAGAATCACCAGAGATATGCCAGAACAGTAGTAAAACATTCTATTTCTTTTATAGGCATTTTTTAAACTTATTTATCAACTGCTTTACTGAATAAAATTGGGTGTACACATCACTGAACCTTGGGCACTTGTATTAAACATTGGGTAAGAACAGGACTAAAAAAATCATTGAGGGTATCTTTTTTTCACTGATTCTTTCTTGATAGAAATCAAGTTAATATAAGTAAACAAGTGCTTAAAATTGACTGCAGGCTTTTGCTGAAGTTAGCCTTCTTTGAGTGCCCAGGGATAGAAAAACTGTTAAAGAGTTTTTAATGCTACTAAAAACTAGCCCATAACATACCTACTAAATTACTGCATAGTAACTTAAGAATCGTAACTGTGCCACATGTTTGTGTATTGCAACAGCAGGATACAGATTATGTTCTTTTGTATTAACGATCATGATATATCAAAAGCATATCTGTGTTCATCACAGAAGGGAAACAAAGATATTACATCCACTAAAAGAAAAAATTCATGACAATATCTGTCATACACTATCATACATTGGAAATATTAAAACCTAAAATATAATAATTAGATATACCCTGATAAATTCAGACACAAAACCAACACATTAACTTAAGTCCTAATACTTGAACATGAAATTTCATCGTACCTTGTGCATTATAAACTGAAATGACAGTTCCACATACAATTTAAGATTCCCTGTTGTCTTTTTTAAAAAAGGATTGATGTTTATGCCTGTAAGGTGACCCTTTCCCGTGCAGACAGAAATTTTCTATTCTGGGTGCTTGCCTCTGATGACATCTTCACAATGTGCCAGTGCAAACAGTTCAGCTCTTCTCAAGAAAGAGATTACAGAAATAGTGTTTGCTCACATGAAAAAAAAAAAAATTCAACCACCTCATCCAGAAGCTTTAGTAATTTCAGGCTTTGGCGTGAGGAAATCTGTTGTTTGGAATTGTAGCAGTGGACACAGAGCAGAAAGAAGTGGGGCCAGGTGCTGTTGAGCACATGGCTTTTGTTGATCCCAGAAAACATTTCTAGAAGGAAGTAAATACTAAGTTTACAAATCTCTGCCTTACTTCCACAACCTGCAACTACCAAAAAAAAAAAAAAAAAAAGCAATATATTAATGGCCAACATGTACACAACTTTAGAGAACTTTGAGATAACCACTGAGTATGCCTATCTTATGGCTTGTTTTAGATTTAATATGATAGCTTACACAGTAATATTTAAGCATGTGATGCAACAGAACACATACAGTGGATTTTAAACTGAACTCCATAAGGCTTAAATAGAGACACAGTGGGAGAAAACAGTATGCAACCTAGGGATTACTGACAAGGTTTCTTCACTCTTTTTCTTTCTTTATAACTTCTTCATCTTTCACAATCTAGATTAAAGGGTATTACTATGCCACTACCTGAACTACAGTGGAATACAAAAGTCAAATGAACGTTAAGATGCACATAGAAAGCCAGCCTCCAGAGTGAGAGTTTCACTGGAAAATACACTAGATAAATCAGTGCAGTATTGTGACTTTGAATACACTACATATACAAACTTCAAGTATAAAAGCAGTGTGCTATTATATTAACATCTCTAACATTTACATGTATTACTTAATGGTTTGTCATAAATACTTACTGATATATGGAACCATGCCAGGATCCAGCGTTGTGATCATGGTCTCCACTGAATGTTTGGTTTTATCAAGAACAGACTTCACCATGGGATTCTCAGCTACACCCTAAATGTAAGCAAACAGATTTCCATATTATCTTCTGTTTTTTCTTCCCAACAAACTAAAAATGTTACAGTTAAAAAACAAACAAACAAAACCCAAATATTAAGCTGCTCTGTGTTTCCCTTAACACATTTACACTTTGTAACACCCACTCTATCTCACTCCTCAGCACAAATGCTACAGGATATTACTACCAGTGCAGGACTTTTCAGTTACAATATGAAGTTCACGTATAATGGTTACCATCCTCTTTTACATTAATGCAGAAACAGACCCATCAGTGATGGCGGGCAATACACTTGATCTAGTCCTAATCTGGGACTGTAAGCCTTGAGCTTTAAAAGTTGTAGATTCCCAATGCTAATTACAAGCATTATCAGACTAGGCAGCTGGATTTAGACTGTGGTAACTCAAGCTGAAGAGTCTCTCTTTTCTGATCTTCTTAAAAACACGAGGATCTATTTTTGAATAGCCCATTACTAACAAATATCTCAAGAGCAATTGAACTGAAAGTCCTCAATTTATAAACAGATTCTAAACATAGCTGGAAAAATTATCTACATTCTCCAGCCAAATCATAGGTAGAGCTGCTGACAGACCTAGTTCATTAAATATAAACACAAACACTGTCCTGTGTCTTGCAAATACCCTTAATGAATGTCTGTATCTCATCAAAAGTTTATTTAAATATTCCGATAAGACCACAGGGTGAAAGAAGAAAGATACCAATGCTGAGTCATTGAGAGATAAACCACTGGAAAATGTTTTACAGAAATATTTTTATAAAATTTTTTTAGTAAACAGACTGCTTTCAGTCTAATACTAAAACTGCATATGCTTGTATTTGTTTCACTAGCTGACAAGCATTACACAGGACAGCAGTGTGCACATTTTTTTCCAGAAAGTGCTTGCTTAATACACCTACACAGTATTCCAGAGAACTGGAGAATCAAGAGTAGTTTTAATTATCTCAGAAACTTTTTCTCAGGACAGCTTCTTTCCCATAAATCACAGAACAGTTTGGGTTGGAAGGGACCTTAAAGATCACCTCATTCCAATCCCCACCCCCAGCCATGGGCAAGGATACTTTCCACTAGATCAAGTTGCTCAAAGCCCTATTCCACCTCTGAATGCTTTCTATTTCTTTGTAGCAAGCTTAAACCCACACTTCTACAACTACTGAGATACTGTATAGCTACTAATAATGATCAGCAAATCCCATGCCTCATGCTGAAACAGTTTACTACCGGGTTCAGGTACTTTTCTCACCACTGTGCAGAACACTAAGCCTGACTGTAGAATTTGGTAAAGAAACCAAAACAATTACTCTCTCTGGCACAATTAAGCTTTCTCAAGGCAGAGCCCACGGCAGACACTTTTTTCTCATGAATTATACACAAGATTTTTCCGAATGGTAGCATTCACTAACACATATGTTCTTGTGACTACAGGGAATTTATATTCCTCCAAATTTCTCACAATCTGAAGATTGTTGTTTTAACAAAAACTGAGTGAATGCTATGAGATCCTCAGAAGCATTTTAAGTAGGAATTTCCAGTTTTAGCATCTTTCCAGTAATGCAAAGCCAAACAGTACTTCTCCAAACAGCAGACTGTCTGCCTAACTAACACAAAGTCATTATACACCTCTTGCAGATAATCAGGTTCCTGAGCAGCAAGAATCTTCTTCTCCTACCTGTGGAAGATGCCTTTATGTTCATCAGCATAGCACAAGCAGGGAGAAATAGTCTTTAGACCAATACAAAACATGAAGTTATCACAAGACAGTGAACCATAATGCAGTTAAATCTGGAATTTCTACTGAGTCAGTTCTAAGCCAACATGAATCCAAATTGCTCAAACGGACAATCTTCCATGTCAGCAGAGTGCAAACACAAATCTTCTGAAAATTCAGCTTCTGTCTGTCTTCATTGCTCAGTCAAATATGCAAGCCATCAGGTGCAATGACTACAATAGTATTCAACTTTGCCTCTGATACATTATGTAGAAACCAATCTTGGAACTGCTATGAGACTGCTCAACCATCTTTGACAGATCAAAGGAACTGGAACAGTCTCATTGATTCTAGACCATTAATTTGTCAATTTTAGCTTGTCACAATCTTGGATATTGTCTAGCTTGATGGAAGTCTCGGAGAAAGGTGTATGATTTCTTCAGAACACAAGAAAAAAAAGAATAGTTCAAACTACTTCAAGAATAGAAATAAAGATGACTGCTGCAACTACTGTGTAAGGTCTTCAACAAGGAATCCAGGATGCATTTCTGTAATAACTATCAGTTAGTTTCAGAGATTCTGCCTGACCTTTAAAAGAGTCTGATATGTGCTTACAGACACCAAGAACTTGATGGCTTCAGTATAATTAATGATTCTTCCTTTTTCCACCTAGGAAATTCTCAAAAAGAGGTTACTGGACATGCAAAGCCCATGGAATGCTTAATACTTCAACCAAAATCTAGATTTTAATATTGAAGTCAATGATACTGACCTTCTCTATCAATAGAAAGAGGGAACCTTTTGGATCCTACTGGTATAAAGGCAACAGTAATGCGGATGAGATTGGCTTTTCAACTAATTTGCAACTGCAAGCTCTGGTACTTCCAGTGCACCAAAAGTGCTACAGAATTATGTTACAAGAAAAATATTCTCTTCTGGAACATTAACATCTGTTGCAAATATTAAGAGGAACATGATGACCAAGAGCAGGACATTATTATTTAAAGGAAGAAAGAAAATGTATTTTTATGAACATGAGAAGCCATCTCTCCTTGAAACAGGAACCATTAAAGCCCTGCTTTCACTGTACTGATGGAGAATTAATCTTGCTCTTTAAGACTGTATCACTGTCAAGATGTCTATTCCTGGAGTAAGGGAGAGCTTAGTCTGCCATGGCACACACAACTTTTTCTCCCAGCTTTCCATGTTCAAAAGGGCTTGAAAGTTCCTCCAAAACTCTGCAGTCCCATTGGGACATCAATCTTCTTGATTCTTCCTTCATATTTAAAATGAAACAGTACAGGAAAAAGTGTTGCTCTTGAAGACGGTTCAGCGTTCACGCACAGTCTTTTTGTCACAATCTTCATGATGCTACTTACATGTAGCATTTGTCAGAGCTCCAAAAAGGTTACAGGCTAATGACATTCTACTAGTTGATGTTGGTGCTTATTTCCTCTGTAGGATTACATCGCACCACAAGGAATATCTGTTCTGCAATATATACTCCATGCCTTCTAGCAGAATAGAAAAATCCTACAAAATATCTTAGACACTTCATAGGTAAACTGTTCTTTGGTAGAATATGTATTTGTCTCCCCTTGAAGAGACTTGTTCACTATAGAACAGGCAGGATTTGCACCTCAGTCAAACTCAGTTCATTAGTAAATGATAAAGAAATGGGATACACAAAGAATTCTGGTGAAGTAAAACACTTTTCTGCATCCAGAAGAAAACAGTTCTTTTTCTGCATCCAGTCGCTGTGAAGTGAAAATTCATTTTCAGGTCTTAAAAAGGTTCTAAGGCTTCATCTGATTTAAGAACAGATGACAGAACCTCTTAGGTATGCATATCTTTCTGTCACAAGCACTGACATTAACCTAGAACACCCGTATTTGTGTAGTCCTCCCTCTCCTATACATAGGAAGAGCAAAAGCAGTTTCACCAAACACCACTACTGAAAACAGCCACCTTACAAATGAGGCTCGAGAAGAGACAGGATTTTTAACAACACGCATTTAAAAAGTAAGGTATGTCTTATTATAGTCAGTAAAAAACGGTAATTCCTCATGAAGGGTAACAGACAAAACCCCATACCTTTATAAACCCCCACAGTCCTCCACCAGGTGCTCCACCTTGGGCAGTAGATACCCTAGGGTCTTCATGCTCCTCAGGAAAAGTGATTGCAGAACCACTTCCAGGAGACAAAGATGATGAGAAAGTTGCTTGTTGAGTAATAGGATCTGCCAAAACACCTAGTAAAAGGGTAAAAATAAAACACAAGCGTTCATTTATTTTATTGCATTTGATTGGTTATACTGTAGCAACATGCAATTGTTTAACAGGAAATGGAGCAGGAAGAATTGAAGAATACTGGGCTGATTCATTTCATTTCTTGAAGGCCCCAACAGTCCTGCTTGTTAAAGGTTAGCAGATATAACTACTGTAAATGAGTTAAACAATATATGCTGAACTGAGACTGCCTGTATATTATGTACAAAATTAAACAATTATTTTTTTCTTAGCAAGTCAGTTTAATAGTGGTGCTTTTTATTGTATTCAAATGTTCATAAGCCTTCAGTAGAGGAAAAAGAGGAAGGGGTGTTGCTCTCTGAACAAAGAGATAGGACTGTTCTCGTATGTAATAAAAGAGAAGGAAATTTTCTAACACTGAGTATTGGAAATTAGTAGCAACAGAAAAAGCAGCAAGCAAATGAATAGCTTTAAAGATTTTTAAAGGATAACAAAATAAACTAAAACTGTAGAAAACTTAAGCATAGGCCTTTGTCCCACTACTGAACCCTATTTTAACAGATTTTCCAAAACTAGCCTTAATCGAGAGTTATTTTTATTTCACACTGTACAAATGATAGGTCGTTTCAGAGACTTCCCTAACACAGACTACTTAAAAGAGGTATCACCAGTAACAATAAAAGCTTGGCCCAATTGCAGTTGAAAAGCCAAGTTTCTATTCTACTACCAGAAAACGCATCCGTTCAGTGACTACAGCAATTGCCTGCATGGAAGGTATGTATTTTTAACTGTCCTAATGCTATTTAATAGCTGGAAACAAGAAAATAGAAGCTGCTCTCACGTGATGGACAGCTTGTTATAATTACCTTTTCAGAACAAAAAACTGAAAATTATCAGATTACAGCCCGAGATACCACATTGTTCTGTGGAAATGCAATAGCTGAAGTCAATTCTCTAATCTAAACAAAAGATATGTATAGATATTCAGCTGGGCTTTCGTATTCAAGTTAATAAAAACCAAAGTGCTCAAACAAAGGTTTTTTGTGCGCCTGAATGCTAGCAGAACTCTACTGAAAGAGGACTCTCTGTCCTAGACCATCACTGTATTTAAAGGCTACTCTACCTTCTTCTGAGTGCAGCTACACTAATTTAAGTGTACCTAGAATAATAAAGAAGCTCAACTTGCAGGACTCTAGCAGAGTGGTGGAAAAAGCCACTCAGGAGATCCCTCATCCTGCCTCACAAATACAAAAGCATATAAACAAAAAGTTACCTGTGACTGGAGGTGCAGAAAATGATGGCATCAGTGGGCTCTGTGGTGCTCGACCAGCATGACCTCTGGTAATGTCATAGGTTGAAGACATGGCAAATCCTGAAAAGGGGGGACCAGTGGGAGGTGCAGGAAGAGTAGGGCCAGTAGTAGAGCTTAATGGAGGAGGTGTAGAGAACTGGGACATGGAGGTACTAAAAGCTGAAGGCACAACAGGAGGTGGGGCAGGAGTTGGAGGTGGTGCAATAGTAGAAACCGTTGTAGAAGGCACAAGTGGAAGAGAAGTCATAGGAGGAGGAAGTGAAGACACTGCAGCTGGCAAGGGTGGCGAGTACGCAGGAGAAGATGACACGCTTGGTGTAGCAAGGGGACTGGACAAAGCTAGGAAATAAGAGAAAAAAGGAATTTTAGAAATACTGAGCCTTAATCTCAAAGATCCAGTTATAAAATTATTCAGATAACTTACAAATAAGTTTTGACCTTGTCTTTTTTCCCTTCAAAGTGAATTTTAGTTCTGCTTGATTTTGCATACAATACCAATTGCGCTGTTTTTTGTGGTAGTATCTTGTAAGACACATCTTTTTCTTGCATTACCCTATTTGTCATAAGCTTAAAAAGATGATTCAACATTTGACTACTGAACTTATAGCAGATGAAGTTTGCCTTAGAAATTTCTAACGAGTACTGTTCTTTCTGAGCAACCAATTTATCAACAAGAATAATGATGATGAAGTGCTCATCTTTAAGAATAAAATGTACACTCATAGTATCTGGCCGGGTGGGATCTACTTCAGAGGTATGGTTCAATGAGATGGGCTGGACACCAGCCAGTCCTCTTCTCCCTGCAACCCAGACTCCTAAGCCCTCTGCTTTCTCAGTTTCAGTCTGTCCCTCAGCTGATGTTGGATAAGCCAATTTTGCTGTCTAAGCCAAGGTTACCCTGAAAACCAAATCAGAAAAACAGAAATGACTATTTTTGATAGAAGTAAGCTGTTGGATCAGCTCAAGCATCTCACTGGCCTCTGCCTCAACATCAAAAACAGTCAAATGATACGCCAAGTTGCACTATTGCAGTGGTCTCCAAACCTTATCATGCATACCTATCAATAAAATAATTTTGAGAATTCACGTCCCCAACATGTGTAAATTTATTTTAAAATTATTTGTATGTACCACTGTACTGCTATATTATGCATACTAGAGAACATACACAATCAAAATTTTAAAAGGATGTGATAGATGAATGAAAAAATTTTGAAATAATTTATTTATTAAACTACAAAAACTTTTCTGGTCCCACTGAGAATTCTTTTATTAAAATACTATTAATATAATAATATATTATCTTTATAATGGTTAACATACTTTGCAATATAGTTAATAATAATTTTTTAGAGATAGCAGTGTGATTGAAGAAGCCTTGTTGTCTTTTAAATAATTGTTTAACAGCTCATGCTACAGCAATTTGAAGGACTGGTTCTATGCTCAGATATTTCAATAGTTGTCTTTAATGACTGTCATAGCTGGAAAAGACACCTCACAAAGATACATAGATCCAAGCGGAAGAAGTGCATTGTTGGCTGTGCTTAGTAAATAGTGTTATTCAGTCTCCACTCCATCCACCAATTATACAAAGGTTTTTCTTGAAATTCAGTTAGCAAATTTCCATCTTCCCTGATGTCAATCAAATGTTCTTGCAAACTAATCAGAAGGTGTTGCCTTTTGGTATTTTTAACAAATGGGTTAAAAACCCACTGAAACCCTTCGTTTGGAAGATTTTGACACAGTTCAGGAAATTCTCTTTTGCAAGTTTATGTGTACAGTTCTGACAGTTTTTATATGGGAAACTTGCACCGGTTTTTAGCAATGGGATTACATAATGATAAAACATTTGCAAATATCAGTTTTCAAAAGTGTTGTGGTTTATAAAACCACAAGGACAGTTTATGCTAAACCTGGTGGGCTGAGGCAGGGACAGGGAGGGTTTCACTCACCACTTAGGGTCATGGGCAAGAAACCGACAGGACTCCTGACGAACAAGAAAACAACTGAATTTATTAACTCTTTACAACAAGAAGCAAGATACTGAAAGAGAGAAACCACATCTTACAAAAGCACTTCTCCCCCACCCCTCCCTTCTTCCCAAAGCCCAAAGGCTTTGTTTTGTACCTTCTCCCCCTCCCCGGCGGCACAGGGGGGCCAGGGAGTGGGGGAGTGCAGTCAGTCCACTGCTCTTTCCTCCTCACAGTCTCTCCCAGCTGCCACGTGGAGTCCCTTTCTTATGTTGAGAGTCCTTCTCCCAGGTGCCACGTGGAGTCCCTTTCTTATGTTGAGAGTCCTTCTTCGGAACTTCTCCGGTGTGAGTCCTTTTCCAACGGGGCTACAGTCCCCCGACAACTCCCACAACTCCAGCATGGGGCTTCTAGTTCCAGCGTGTGGTCCTCCAAGGCTGCTTCTTTCTTCACCACGTGGCATGGGAAAATGAGCGGCAAAGCTCTCTCTCTCTCACTGATCGGAGTGTCGTGTGATTCTTTCTCCGCCGTTGAAGGTCTTCATCGGCTCCCAGGAAAAAGGGCTCCCGGGCGAGCCATGGCGGAGGCTTGGGGTACGGGAGGGGCGGTTGCTCAGAGGGCCTGACCAGCCTGCCCGAGCCGTGCCCTGACCGGGGGCCTCGCCAACCCATTGTTCTGTGCCCCCTCTTAAATATGTTATTCACAGAGGCGCCGATTGGCTCAGCCCTGGCCTGGGGTAGGTGCATCATGAGCTGGGACACTTGCTATGTGATGGTGGTGCCCCCTCCCCCACTTCCTCCCCCTTTACCAAATGCTTGGGGCGAGGAGGGAGACTCATTAAGTGTCATTTAAAAAGGAGCCACCACTGTAACCCCTCCCTTGCTGCCAGCAGCAGCCTGGAAGCTGGGGGAACTCTTAACAGTTGCCTAAGGAGCCATTACGCCCCTCCCTGCTACCAGACAAAACCCCCCCTCACAAAACCATAACAAAAAGTCTCTCTCAAAAGCATTACTTTCTTACAAAAAGTAGTTACTGTATCGCTCCTTGTTAAAACATCACCTTCACCTTGAAGGAACAAACTATGAGTGCATGATTTTTTTAAAATATCTACTAGTCAGCATACTGCTGACAGCCACTTGTCATCACAGAAAACATCAGCTGATCTGGGAGACTTGTCTTTTTGTAAAAGAAAAATGTTCATGTCATTTTTAAGTTCAACACCTTGCCACACGACAACCAGCAGACCTCTGTGCTATACAAAATGTTTCATGGTCACACCCTATCTCATTAAAAAGTATTGTTAAAAAAATCTACTATTTAAAGATCATTTTCATAAAATTAACCACACGGGTGACTTCCTGTAGCACTTTGTGCCCTTCTGGCTCCAGTTCCTTTGCTGCAATAGTTCGTCTATGAATGAGACAGTGAAAAAATTTCAGGTGTGCTGATGGCTGTGTAACCTTATTCCAGAATCCATTTCAAACTTAGTCAAAGCAACTGTTCCCTCTGCGGTTATTTTTAATAAAAACATTCCTTTTATTAAAGAAGACTTTTACTGTTGAAGATGTATCTTCTCCAACACATCCCTCCTTTAGCGTTTGATAATAAAGAAGTTATTTGTGTATTTTATCACTGACACAGAATTTAGTAAAAACCACAAGCTGAGACACGTTAGGAACATCCATACTTTCAGGCAACTGTATAGCAAACCTCCCATGCCGTCTAATGTCTTCTAAGACTTGTTTCTTCAAATCTATGCATCTTCCAACTGTATTTGCTGACAAATACATTTTAATTTGTCACCATATTGATCTCCATGTATTATTTCAGACATTTTTTACCATGTCAGGAAGAACAAATGTTTCCTAATGTACATAGCTTTTTGTCTTCACTATTAGGTAAGAAATCTCCAAAGATGCTTCTAAAGCTTTATCATTAAGTTTACTGAAATTTTTTAAGTACTTTTTTGAGTGCTATATGCCTTGAAACATTACCGAAAAACAAAAAATTGCAGAGGTTTGCTTTCATGTTCTGTTTAGTTTTAAGATGTCTTGCTAATCATAGTGGTTAATACTATCCTTAACTAACATCTCAAGGCAAAATACATACTTAGGACAAGGTTCATTGTTACCAATGTCAGATGTAAATTTATTTTCAAATAGTCCTCTTGAAAATTTTGATTTTTTTTGGCCAACTCTGTCAGATCTGATCATATTGTTAGCCATATTATGAGGTGAAAACCATGGCAAAGAGCTCATACTAGGAGTCGAAGAAGTGGAGAAGTGTCAGCTCTTCCATCTTCTTGTTGTTTGCTTGTGCTCATATAATTAGCAGTATTTTCATGCCATGGTCTCTTTGCAGGAATCTTTTTAAAGTCACTTATCCATAAAGCCACTTAAGCAGGCACACAAACGGCAAGGTGTCTCAATATAATTAAAGCAAACGAGTGAGGGTGTCATTGTCAACCCCTCTGCATTGTGGAACACACACTCTTCCTTCAGGACAGGTGAATGTCCAATGTATGGACCAACTGAGTGAGGACAACAGTGTGAAGCAGTATATTAAATATTAGTAAAGCTTAATTTCTTATTTTTAGACAAAAATAAATATTAATGGAATTTCTAATATTTTCTTCCTGTGCCCCAATGGATTGCCTTGCACACCCCTTGGGATAAGAGCACCCCACTTTAGAGTCCACTGCATTAGTGTGACTTGAGACAACAATACCAGATGTGTCAGAAAATGAAATATTTGGTATTCAAAATATGGTGTTCAGACTCTCGAAAAATCAGATAAAGTGCTTTGATTGACACCCACAATATTAAAAACCAATGACTATCCAGGTTTACCACCATCCCCTACAAGACTGTACATTTTTTTTGTTTTTAACTCCCTTCTACGCTGCTCATTTAACCATGCACTGTAGTGGAAGGCATTATCTCGCTGGCCCCACATCCTTAAAAAAAACAAGTATATCCACCTGACTTCCTAAAAAAAGTTTCATGAATAAAAAAAGTTTAAAATATTCTCTGTGTCAGATGCATGCCAGATAAAAAGCATACTTCCATGATTAAGAAACTATTTAAATTCTCACAATTAGTCTGCAGAAGAGCACTGTAATTATGCTGATTGCAATGCTTCTGGATGAATTGCTGTGCTTCAAAAGACATGAATAAACATGACCAAGTTGCTGAGGAAGTTTCTGTACCTAGGGAGACAGGTACAGCAGCAGCAGCCTCTGCTGTGCTTGGTGGGGGCGTGCCAGGTGGAGTTGTCTCTATTCCACTCTCTTCCATCATTTTCCTTCAGCTATGAAAAACCGTGAGAAAAAAAAAATTAGTATCTCGAGAAACAAGGGAAAATATTTTAAATTAGAACGTAAAGACCACAACACAGTGATTTACATTCCTGAACAGAGCAGGTAATTCAAATGCAAACTCTAGTAAAAGGAAAAAAATTGACTCAAGTACACAATTATCATTTCTCCTGTACCTTCCCCTTATTTTTACCACTGTGATAACATCTCAAACGCCAAGCCTCTAAAAACCTTACTGTGCATGCCCAGTTACTGCTTCTGACATATACTGGTGGTATGTACATGGGTAAAAGAGAAGTAATTACACATCACAAAGCCCATATACCATTTTGCAAGAAAAACTTAACTACAGGGTAGTATTTTGCTGCATTACTGAGCTGTAGTAACTTAAACAAGGACCTGTTATTTTCAGAGCTGATGCATGATAGGATGCAAAACATGGTAAGAGGCCAGACAGAGGACTGAAGTCTCCCACTTCTGACAGTGAAGAACCACAACTACCCAAAAAGTTGTAGCCCTTTCAGGTTTAAGCACTTTTGCATATGCTCCGGAGCATCACATCTTAGTGCATCACCTTGCTGAACACCATGAACAGTGGCATAGCTGGTAAGAGCCCTGGAGTCCTGACTCTGTGACCTAAGCTAACTGTAAACTTGTCTAGCTTAAAGCAGAAGCATTTTGGGGTCAGCTAAACAAACCTCCAGAAAAGCCAGATGAAACCAGATGAAATTCACTTCTAACATGAACAAAATTACCCTGAAATTAATTTACACTGAATAAGTTTTCCAGTACAGACAATTCCTGTAAAATCCAAATACCATACATACTGCGCTGGTGACACTATCAGAGCTGAAAGTAATTGAAAACTTTGGCTTTTATTTTGAAGGACACATTATGTTGGAAGTATCTTTCAACGTCTTTGAGTAAACCTTTAAAATATACTCCTACTGGAAAAGTAAAGCTATATGCTTATTTTTAAATCTTAAATTCATGTAAAAGGGGCTTAGGAGAAGAAAAGGAGTGGGGAAAAAAATTAAGACTTTCATGAACACCTGGAGATTTTTGTTCTTCAGTGCAGAGACAGCTAACAAAAAACCCTGCTTCCTCCCAAATCTGGTAAACTAGACAGCAATGATTTGTACCGCTCCTGAGCTAACAATTCTCAAGCAAAATTTAATGAAATAAAAAACCTATATAAAGTAACTACACGTAAGAACAAAAGATAGATTCAAATATTTTCCATAATAGCCACTACATTAGCAGCTACTGAGGACTGCCAGCTTATTCCTTTTAACAATTTACAGATAATGTGTAGAGTAAAAACACCTCTATGTGTATATAAAAATAACTACAGAGGTTTTCTTCTCTTTCAAAAAAAACCAAAAAACAACCCTCATTGTTGTTTTAAATGCATATCCAACTATTAAGTTTAATATGGAGGAAAAATTACTGTTATTACCAGATGGAAAAATCCAAAAACTAGGATGTCAAGTTAGTCTTGACAGGCTTACAAATAATGCATAAGTGATTCAAGACTAGACATTTAAGCCCAGCCTCAGAAAGCAAGCTACCGTGGTTTACGTGCAGCACTTTTCATGAATACTCTTATGGCAGAGGGATTTTAGGTTCTGAGTACCTCTTCAATTCATTTAAAAGCTTTTAAATGGGATGAGAGGGGAGAATAGACTGTCCTTGCAGAACAAGTACATCTCATCATCCCCTAGAAACAAACTCCACACTTCTCCATTAAACTTCACTAAGCGGAAGAATTTGCAGTAACAAGATTTTGTCTTTTAATCAAGCTACAGGAGTTTACATTCCCCCCTCACTGAAGTATTTCTAAAGTCATCCTTCTTCCAATTATACACTGCAAAGCAAGAAGGAATTTTCCATTGAGCAACTAAGTTTTAACAGACAAAAACCTTCCAGAAACTTCTTACTTTAATCAAGGTTCTTTTAATCTGCTGCTTGATTTCACTTAATGCCATGATTAAAAACTGCTGAGAGGTGCCTACTACTTAAAATAAATATTGCAGCCACGTAGAATGACTGAAAAAGTTCCACAGACTGGCTTTCCAAAAACTCCATACAAAGCTTTTTCAAAGCTTCATAGAGCTATTAAAGTTGAGTGTGGCAGGTGGGAAGAGAATAACTCCCCAAAAAGCAACCTGACATCTGGAAAATCAAGAATTAGTAGAAATGTATATAACTCAGTAGTTGCTTTTCTCTCTTAATTTTAAAAAGAGAAAAGTAAAACGAGCATTAAATGAAAAGAAGCAATCCCAAACTTGCCAAAAATATGAGTCAGTTGCTGAAATATATTGATAAAAACCCCCATGGAACTGAATTCAAATTTGAATTTAAAAAAAAAGCAACAATCATTTTCTCCTCTCACTTGTGAGCCTCTCTGGGAAAACCAACCATCTGTAAATACAGCCTGGCCAGGAGGTGAAAGCTTGAGAGGGGAATCCTGCCAGCTGTAAGATTTATTTCCAATCATAGAATGGTTTGGGTTGGAAAGAACCTTAAAGATTATCTAGTTCCAAACCCCCTGCCATGGGCAGGGACACCCTCTACTAGACCAGGCCTTCAACATCTCCAGGGATGGGGCATCCACAACTTCCCTTGGCAACCTCCTCTTCCAGTGTCTCAACACCCTCACAGTAAAAAAAATTCTTCCTAATATCTAATCTACAACCCTGTTTCAGCTTAAAACCGTTACCCCTTGTCCTGTCACTACACTCCTTGATAAAGAGTGCCTCCCATTTCCCCTTTAAGCACAGGAAGGCTGCTATAAGGTCCCCCTGGAGCCTTCTCTTCTCCAGGCTGAACAACCCCAACTCTCTCAGTCTGTCCTCATACAGGAGGTGCTCCAGCCCCCTGATCATTTTCGTGGCCTCCTCTGGACTCACTGCAATAGGTTCATGTCTTTCCTGTGCTGAGGACTCCAGAGCTCAATGCAGTACTCCAACTGGGGTCTCACCAGAGCAGAGCAAAAGGGGAGAATCACCTCCCTCAACCTGCTGGTCACACTTCTTTTGACACAGCCCAGCAAACAGTTGGCTTTCTGGGCTGCAAGCGCACATTGCTGGCTCATGTCCAGCTTCTCATCAATCAGCAACCCCAAATCCTTCTCTTCCGGGCTGCTCTCAATCCAGGCTCCTCCCAGCCTGTGTTTATGCTTGGGATTGTCCCAACCCATGTGCAGGACCTTGCGCTTGGCCTTGTTGAACTTTCATGAGGTCTGCACTCCCTTGCAGGTCTAGGTACACACCCACAGGAAAAGTGTCCTAGTAAGCTGGTTACCCTTCAGAGTGATGCCCAGTTGGAAGCATACTGCTATCTCCCTTCTGTTCTAGCTTAAATTTTATCCTTTGACCCTAATACCTCCCATAGTCTTTCAGGTATTCTCAACTATAATCAATTGGGATTTTGCCACTATCTGGGGATAAGACCACCTCTTCCTACCTTTTGCTGGAAAAGCAGACAAATTCCTTTATTTTGTCACATGGCACACAACCACAATAGCCTGTAGTATTTTCCTCCCACTCTCAACATTTTACTTCACTCTTTTCGCTTTCCATCTGCCCACTCCCACAGCAATTAGAGAACCCTGAAGATTAAATGCTTATTTTTTCCCTTTAGCTCACCCATCCCCCCACACAACCACCAATTTCGTTGCGAAGTCCTAACCTGACAGGGACTAACATGAACTCAGAATAAATAACAGCTTTCTATACACTGAATTCTCAACATAAGCCAGTTCTAGTTTGCATACAAAACCATGAATAATTTTTAAAAACTAATGTTAAGGAGCAAGATAAGACATGGGAGGAGAAAATACACAAAATGGAAAGGAAAGCAGAAAGTACAATAGGTGTAACTGGAAGCTAATAGCTCACTGTGTTGAAAGAATCCAGCACTGCATATAATTAGAAGTAATCCTACAGGATATATGGTTTAACATTTGAATCTAAATGGCCTACCTGAAAGCAGTCATATGTGAGAAACTGGGAAGCACTGGAGTGGAAGAGGAACATGGTGGGGGGGGAGAGAAACCTAAGCAATCCACACACTTCAACAGTGTTCAGTCCTCAACCAAGCTTCCAATAAGGGTTTCCAAATTCCCTTAGGGGAGCTGGAGGGAAAAAGTTCTCCAGTAAGATCACCTACAAATCCTTAATGACTGCTGAGTGTGGAACAGCACTGCCCTTTCAGTGATTTCAAATAAAACAGTAATAGTAATAATTCTTCATAGTCCAAGCCAGAAACACATAATTTGCAGCAAGTAATGCCTGAAAATTCAGCCTAACTTCTTAAGGAAGTTACTTTTGTACTTTCTTGCAACCTAGAAGGCACAATTCGTATTACTAAACGGAAGAGACAAAGGAGAAATTCCAAGACAGGCAAACTGAAGCATGTCCTTCAGATGAAAATAATATCAGTACTGCCATCTAGCGATGTGTGATCATAAATGGATTTTACAAATTTAATAATATTGCCACATTTAGCTAGAAGAAAATCTTGTATGCTTATATGAAAGTAAAAAAAAAAAAAAGAGATATGGAAAAGAGAAATAAAGAAAAACATAGAAAAAACACATTCCTAATGAGCAGTCATCCTTAAAATAACCCCTTTAAGAAGTAGAAGCATGAATTTTGTTAGGCTTCCATCAATTGTTTGGTTAAAAAAAATAAACCTCATCAATACTAACGAAGACACTACTGGGATGACTGTTAAATCTCCACATCACACAAATAAAACATAGTATACCCACAAAGTTTATCCATACCTGGCTGGTAACTATATTTTACTGATTCTCAGCAGCTGAATCTCATCCACTAACTTAAGCCAAATCTTAGCCATTAACCTAATTCCCAAATGCAAGGGCTGTGTCTACTGAAGGGATAACCAGGCTAGAGTTCTGACTGAAAATTTTAACAGGGCTCATGTTAAAAGCAGGAATTAAATAATATGATTTAGAGACTAAAAGGCTGAACTGGTAAATTATTCGTCTGTCGACTTCAGTTTAATAGGAATTAATTACATTTGGACTAATATTTTGCAATAAACTCAATGACATAGCTATACTTCAAAAGCATTCTTCAGGTTATTACTCTAAAATATAGAAACTCACAAGTAACAAGATTACTTAAAAACGGAGATTAACAGATTTCACATGGATAAAAACATTATCTAGAAATCAGTCATACTTCAGAGGTTATAAGGAGGCTATATTTTCAGTCACCCTTAATTAACCCATTCTTGTATTTCAGTAGGTGCTTTTGCTAATAAAAAAACCCTCAATATACTTAAGCATCCTAAGAGGCAAAACTACTCTCTAAACAGAGCCTGAAGTGAAACAAAACCACAGCTGGAATCCTAAATTCAAATGCTATTAATCTGCTTGTCTTTAATCATAATAGGCATAACTATTTTAATTAAGTGTATGGAACAGTACTGGTTACACACATTGTTAATGGCTAAGCACAAGTTGACAAATATCCAGAATAAGTAATTTATTTATTTATTTATTTACTTGAACAAATCAGTTGTTTGGAGCCATTCCCAGTGTAACAACCTCTTCAAATAAAATGTTACATCACAGGTTGCATTAACTGATAGACAGATTCACAGGCACATACCTCTGTTGACCAGGAGAGAAGTCAAAGAACTCATGAAGATGCAAACAGAGACTAAAAACAGAACAACCAAGAAGAAAGCATGAAAGAAAATGACAACGGAAAAACCTTCAGCTATTAAAGAAGGAGTGAAGCTGATATCAATCAAAAAGACAACACTGTTTAAAAAAAATCCCTCACATCGGTTTATTCCATTTTAGAAAGCAAGAGCACAAAGTCAGAAATAAAACTTCCTTCAGACTCTGGTCTGTTAAATGCAGGCAGGTGCCAGAGGACATGCAAAAAACCTCACTGAAGCCAAAGGAAGGGCATAAATGGAGCATTAGCTTAATAACCTGGTGTTAAATGACTTGTTCTAAAGTTCAAAGCCTTAAAGACAGGTAATCGGGAAAGAAAAAAAAAAAAAAAGAGACAACATAACTCTCCTACACCTGTTTTATATTCATAGCATAAGTACTATTACAACTCTAGTACAACACCTGCATCACTTTTTCACCTTTTTTTTAAAAAAGAAAATAAAGGTCTGTTTACCAAGCAGAATCCAGGAATCCAGTATGCCTCAGACCTCACACAGTACCAGGTCTCCAGTTTCCTTCCATAAAGGGCCCACATCTTCCCTAGTCTTTCTTTTATCACCGAAATACTTGTAGAAATTCTTCTTGCTCCCCTTTACGTCCCTAGCTAGACTTAATTCCATCTGGGCTTTAGTTTTACTAACCTGATGCCTGGCTGTTTGGACAGCCTCTCTGCATACCTCCCAGCTAGCCTTCTTGCTTCCACTCCCAATATATTTTCTTTTTGTGCCCAAGTTTGTGTCTTGTTCATCCACGGAGGCCTTCTGGCACTCTTGCCCACCTTCCTCCTTCTTGGGATGCACTGCTCCTGTGCTTGGAGGATATGGCCCCTGAATACAGTCTAGCGTTCTTGGGCCCCTCTTCCCCCCAGGGCTTTGTCCCATGACACTCTGCCAAGTAGGTCCCTGAAGAGGTCAAAGTCTGCTCTCTTGCAGTCCAGAGTAGTGAGCCTGCTTTGCACCTACCCTCTTTGACTCTCTAAGGATCCTGAACTCAAACATTTCATGGTCACTGCAGCCAGGGCTGCCCCTGAGCTTCACATTTCTCACCAGCCCCTCCTCGTTGCTAAAGAACAAGATCCAGCATAGCACTGTTTCTCATTGGTTCCTGTATCACTTGGAAGAGGAAGATGTCATCAATGCATGCCAGGAACCTCTTTGATTGCTGGTGCCCTGCTGTGTTGTCCTGCCAACAGATATCAGGGTGTCTGAAGTCCCCCATGAGGGCCACAGCTTGCGAACATGAAGCTGCTTCTATCTGTTTATAGAGGGCCTCATCCACTTGGTCTTCCTGGTCAGGTGGCCTGTAGCAGACCCCAACTACAACATCTCCTTCCCTTTAACCTTGAGCTATAAGCTCTCTGGGAGCTCCCCCAGTGGAGCTCCATGGATTCCAGATGATCACTGACATAGAGGGCAACACACCCTCCCCTTCTCCCCTGCCTGTCTTTCCTGAAGAGTTTATACCCATTTATTCCTACGCTGCAGTCATGAGAGCCATACTACCACCTCTTAGTGATGCCAATAACATCATAGCCTCGTACGCACATGCACGTCTGTAACTCTTCTTGCTTGTTCCCCATGCTCCATGCATTAGCATAGTCACTTAAGTCGACCCCCCCCGCGGCTGGAATACCAGTTGGGGTTCCCTTGTCCTGCACTTCAGGTGCTCTCTTCCTGGCCTGTGATTGGCCTCCAAGCCCAGGGCATTCACTACTGTCACTGGCCTCGAAGTGGGATGGATTTAGGATCCCCTCCCCCTGCAACTCTGGTTTAAAGCCCTTCTAAGTTGGAAAGCTTGTTGCCAACAAAGGCTCTTCCCCTTCTCTGAAAGATGTACCCTGTCAGCCCCCAGAAGACCAGACTTCTCAAAGCGAGTCTCATGGTATAAAAAGCCCTGTCCATGACACCACTCCCTTAACTCTGTATTGATTTTCTCTATTTTATCATCCCTTTCCCTCCCCTTTAACCATTGTAGTCCCCCTTTATATTCCTCAGACTGCTTGTGGCTGTGTCACTGGTTCCTACACGAAACAGCAGCAGCAGGTAGCAGTCAGTAGGTCAGTCAGAGTCCTGCTACAAGGACTCTGATCTGCATTCACAGCGCATGATCCTCACCTTAGAGAAAACCCCAAGGTGTGTTCCTGTCGGAAGGCAGGAGTGGAGCCACTGCTACCCTTCAGAACGCCAAGATGGTTCACAACAAGAGGAATAAGCCTGAGTGCCCAGGGTCAGGCCCCCAGCTGCTCTCCAAGACTGTGCCCAGGGAGAGGCCGATATCATGCAGCCCCAGGTGTGCCTCCCAAAGGGGAAAAGCACTCGGGCGGGAGGTTTCGGGACAGCTCCCGGAGCTCGGCCTGGGGTCACTACATGTGTAAAAACGCGGCCGGGCCGGCGGCCACCCCGCAGGGCCCCGGCGCGG